>NC_092243.1:33849854-34072354 GCF_036320965.1 Panulirus ornatus | reverse complement strand
AGTAAGGGGTAAATAAAGGAGTAGAAAAGGACACAGATGAAACGATTTCAAGAGGAAAACCAATCGCAAAATCTTGACAAAACTAACAATTTCCATGAAAACATGGATTGGATAATGGAGTTCAGATGTCAGGATCCAAGGCCTTGTTGCAAAAGGTTTATGAAATTTGCAGTGAAGGAGTAGGGACCTGGGTAGGTTAAGAAAGATGTAAGAATGGGCCAATAAGAGATGTCAAAAAGCAAAGGAACTTCGAAAAGTGCTCTGACGCAGACACAAGTAATCCTCTAGCCAGACCAAGGAACAAGTATAGTGGGATAAGAAAGGTGGACCAAAGAAACTTTCAACAGCATATTCTGGACAAAACAGGAAAAAATCCAGAACTCTTCCATGAATATAACTGGAATAGATCAAGAGTGAAAGAGGAGTTTATCAGGCTAATAGATACAGTGGGTGTTGTAGATAATGATGAAAGGATACATGAGGAAATGATTGACATTTTCCAAAGCGTTTTAACAGAGGAAGACACTTGAGCGCCAACACCAATGAGATGGAATGGTTAGGAGGCTTTAGAAAGGCGTAAGATTTTGAGAAAAGATATCAACAGAAACCGAATGGGTCTTGACCCATAAGAAGCTCATGGTCCTGTGCAGACACACTTCATAAACCTCCTGACATTCTGTTCATAAGGATGGAAAAGAGGAATGTTATACCGGTTTATAAGAATAGGAGACTAGGAAGAAGCTCTACCTACCCATCTATTTCCCTGATGAGTGTCGTCTGTGAGGCATAGGGAAAGATAACCAGAGAGAATATGGACATCTCTCTAAGGATGAAAGATTATCAAAGTGAAGGATACATGATTTCTGAGAAAGAAGATCACGAATTTCTTGGATTTTTATGAAAAATTAGGCCATGATTTATGGAAAAGGGAAAGCTAGATGGATTGTCTGTATCTAGAATGCCTGAAAGAATCTGACTTTGTATCACATGGAAGCTTGATTAAGATCCTAGATCACTAGCCAGAGAGAAAGCGAAGACTCTCCGATGGAAAGGTACAAACGACATGCCAGGGAAGCCTTTTGAAAGTGGGTTGAGGTCACCAGTGGAGTGCCGTAGGGCTCCGTTTTGGGCCCATTATTCTTCGTAACCTATGTGGATGACTTACCATAAGGATCGAGCTCATACTTTAATGTGCTTGCAGCTGACACAAAAGTTATTAATGGATTGCGTGCGTTTGGACTGTAAGAAAGAATATGGCACTGTACCGTATGGTACCGTATGGTAGTCTAGAGGAAGTAAACAAAGGATGCATGTCACGGGAACCTCCTGAAACTGGTTTGAGGTCGCCAGTGGACTGCTGCAGGGTTCTGTTCCAGGACCGTTTCTTTTCTTGATCTATGTGAATGACTTGCCAATAGGTATGGACTCCTGTTTGAAGATGTTGCACACGACGCAAATATCATGAAGGAAGTGAAAAGTGAAGATGGTTGCATCAACTTACAATGAGACCTACGTAGATAGTTTCAATCTTTTTTCTAGTACTTGGCTAGTGAACTTTAACCCAAGAAAATGTAAAGTAATGAGGATGAGACACAATGAAAAAAGACCTCAATATGAATATCATCTAGCGGGATATAAGCCAATAAGAGTCTGGGCTTCAGTGGATCTCGGGAGTTCATAACTTTGTCGCCAGATCCTCTCAATAGGAGAAAAATAAAGGTGCAGACTGTCTGCTGGCCAATACTAAAAGGAAACACTTCACTGGCTCTTCACATCTTACAAATGGCCAAAATCAGAATATGCCTTTCAGGTTTGTCTACCGCACCTAATCAAGCACAAAGACCTAATAGAGAATGTCCACAGGAGGATAAAAGAAATGGCTAGAGAATCTACGGAACTGAGTTATAGGAAAAGATTAAAGGACAGAAATCTACCCACTATGGAAGAGAGAAAAGTGAGGAGCGACATGATCACATCCTTTAAGGTCTTAAACCATGTTGATGACGCAGATCGCGATCAGATCTTTTGCAGATGCGGGGATGGAACAGCCAGAGGACATAACACAAAATTGTGCAATAAACGATAAAGAAGTTGGAAAGAAGCGATATCAAAATAAATCAGTGGCAGACTAATTGGATGAGATGAAACAGTACGTGATATGTGCAGACAACATGCACATATACAAATTTGTATTAGAGAAGAATCAAGAGATGGAGTACTAAAGAATATAAAACTCCCTCATCGTGCAGTGGTAATAGTCATAATACCTTGCCTGTGCGCAACCGCGTGCACACAGCAGTGCTTATACGTAAGTATTCTGGCACATAACTGTCTGCGTAGGCAACTGTGTTCCTAGACAAGCGCTTCTGTGCACGACTATGGCTATACACAAATGTGCCATCACACAACTCTACCTGTACAATATATAAATGTACCTCCATACAACTCTACCTGTGCATAACTGATACCTCCACACAACTTTACCTTAATATATCTGTGGCTGTGCCTGAACACACTCTACATGTACATAACCGTGCCTGTACACAACTTTACCTGTCCATAACTGTGCCTGTGCACAACTCTACCTGTCCATAACTGTGCCTGTGCACAACTCTACCTGTCCATAACTGTGCCTGTGCACAACTCTACCTGTCCATAACTGTGCCTGTGCACAACTCTACATGTCCATAACTGTGCCTGTGCACAAATCTACCTGTCCATAACTGTGCCTGTGCACAACTCTACCTGTCCATAACTGTGCCTGTGCACAACTCTACCTGTCCATAACTGTGCCTGTGCACAAATCTACCTGTCCATAACTGTGCCTGTGCACAACTCTACCTGTCCATAACTGTGCCTGTGCACAACTCTACCTGTCCATAACTGTGCCTGTGCACAACTCTACCTGTCCATAACTGTGCCTTTAGACAACTGCCTGTACACAACTGCGGGTACTTAACTGTGCCACTAAACAACTCTGCCTGTATAAGACTATGCCTGTACACAAGTGTACTTGTACACAACTGTGTCTGTACACTATTGTGCTCGCAAACAAGTCCTTGTATACAAATATAGCTGTATACTAATACTCGGGTAAACAACTATGTATGTATACAGCTGTGACAGCAACGAGTGAGAGTAGAAAATAGAAACTGACCTTTATTCCACACCAGAAATATGAATCAAAATAAGTGATTCCATTCAGCTTATAATAATTCTCTTATTTTCGACCCTGCTTCACTACATCTGCCCAGGTGTAGATTGAAATGGGAAATTGACGTAGATTATATTGAAAAACATACGATGATTTCAGCTTTGTATGATTTTGTATACTAAGAAAAGTTAGATCATCACAGGTTATGATACCACGTATGTAAACCAGATATTCTCACACTATGGTTCTGCCTGCAAACGCACACAACTGTGGTTTACACACGCGAATGAGAGAGAGTGCTGTAACAATTTATTACCTGGAGAATTATAGCTTAGTAAATATTGCCACGACCACAAATGTAATATCTATTATTTAGTGGAAATGACCTTTTCTTTAGACCTGTATAGTTACTAGATGAATAGAAGTGATTTACAATACTTGTGTGTTGGTAGAGTAGGCCAAAGAAATCAATATCCCAAACCCACTGATGAAAGACAGCAATATCCCTAAAGTGACAAGAAAAAAAATGTTGCCCAAATACAATAATGTTTTGGGGTGTTTACTACGATGGTCGAAAACCCTAGACTTTAACATCGAGGTTAAACGGTTGCTGAAGTGACAACCCTGGAGAAAACTTCTGAGGTTACACCTTGGGATCACATATAAACTAACCACACAAGAGGAGAGATATGTGCCGAACTCACTTGATTCTCCTCCAGCGAGGTAAGGTACAGCGGTTTCGTCATACTGAGGGTATGGAGCGAGACAGGAAATATCTTGTGTGATTCCCAGACGGAAGTAGACCAGAGAGGAGATAAGAAATAAGGTTGTAAACAACCGTGAAAAAATATGAAGGAAAAGAAGGTAAACGAGGAGACCTGGAGGGGCTGGTCACCCTTTACGAGGCCCGACAGTCGATAGACCGAATAGTGTAACAGGAAGTTAGTGGGAAGGTGCACTAGTACCATTATATAGCTTTTGAAAAGAGGAATTATTTATAACTGGCTTAGAAATTAAAGATCATTAATGTACATATTTCCCGTCACAATGAAGACAAGTTTGGAGTCATTCATCTGAGTTTATATGCTGTCAATATTTTGTCCCCGCCCGTATCGAAAGGGTTTTGTAATTCAGTTAGGGCGCGTTTGCGTCCCAGGAGAAAGGCAGGTGTAGGAAAAGAGTACTTGTTGTTATCAACAGTGAGTAATGAATGGGTTTTCAAGTATGTTATGTTCATGTTGTCTGTTACCCGGTGGCGTACACTAACCTGTAATGGCATCATCTCATGCATACGTTAGCCTGAGTGGAGATGGGGTCAGCCCACGCAGACGCAGTGACACAGTGTTCGCCATTTCTTTAGCATCATGTATTTCCAAGCTGAGTTTATCCAACTTTTTTATAAGGATCAATTATTTTTCTGTGGATGAATATAGAAACCTCCTCTTAGTCTATTTACGACGTTCTCAATATAACTAAATAACAAAACATATATTTCAACCGTGATGCTTAGAAGAAAACATACATGTAAGTCCTTATCTCACAAACGTACCGGTAGTTTAGCGTGTTTTCATTAGCATACTTATTTGAATAGTAAATTACCAGCGTTTTTAACTGTGATCATTTCTTCGGATAGCAAGTTTTTTGATGCCCGGCTGCATTTCATCGAAAACCTAAATAGAACACTATCAATCTGCTTTTAAGGTATCAAAATGATTATAATGAGATTAATTAATTGTTTTTAGCAGAGACAAGCACGATACATGTGATGCTTACTTTTAGTTTAGTTTTCCACTTATCATATAGTTGTGTCTATTATGCTTTATGCAGACCTGAGGCCGATCCAGCTTCATCTTCGTACCCTTCCAAAGGCTTCAGCATCGGCCTGGAAGCTGGAGATGCTGCTTCGGCCACATATCATATCCTTATATCTGACGTCTTCGCCTTCACGAAGAAAAGTTTTGCAGGCCTTGGTTTCGGCTTCGGCTTAGGCCCCATGTCTGGCGTTATGCGGCAGGCTAAACATCACAGTCTGAATGCTCAAGAATTTGAATGCGAGTCGTTCTTCAACCAGTGGAGCAGCGAGTCATCCCGACGAAATCAAATAATTTCTCTTTCTTTTACAGGAAACAAATTTGTTTTCCTGACTATACCATGGAAGTCGTTCCTTATTGAACATATTAGTTTATATCACAGCGTTATAGGAAATTGGTTCTGTATGCAATTTTTAAAAGTTACGGTGAAAGGCAGTGTTTTTCAATACCATTCTTTTCCCCCAAAGCTTACGACTGCCGTAAAGTACCTATTGCACGAGGGTGTGAAAACATGTCAGCTGAAACGTTTACTGAAACTGTGTATTTCTGAAAGCATACGTGTGGCACTATCATCGTTATAATGATATTGATAACGAAATCATCAATACTCATCCCTCGTTAGTATCATCATATAACGAGCGTTTCAAAGGTTTAGATTATTTTGGTTGTGTCTTCAAACAATGTGCTCGGGAAGTGTGGATACTCAGAGCCTTGGGTGATTTACCTCATGGATGTGTGAGGGTCCAGTCTCCCTAGTCCAGGAGGAAACTGTGCTTGTCCAGTAACTTTATAGAGCCATCGTAATGCCTGAGGTACCAGCAGTAACAGCCGGGGAAAATTATAGTCTATGTATTTAAGGAAAATGTACAGATGCCTTTGCTCCAGTAGACACACTCAACAGCAATTACTCAGAGGTTTCAGAAATTTACGGTTCTCGTATCTTTTTATCTCTATCCAGTATTTCATGTCCAGCCACCTAGCAAGGTTGCTCAGGATGAGGCCACCATCTGAAGGTTACTGACTTAGTGTGAGGTCACGGGGAAATGAGAGAGTTATAAGATCCACATTCCTTTGAGTCTACAAGTATTATCTTTTCAGCTGTGTGTCAGAAACGCCACCTACTTATGATGATGTCATTGATGTACTTTACTTGAATGATTTAGATGCAGCAAATTACCCACACGACACTTCATATAACTGTTTCAAGACGATTGAAAACTCTGATGGTATTTGTGGAGTGCTGGAGGGCAATGCTATTCCTTTTTTTCTTTCTCATCATTATAGAACCGAGATTCTAGCGCTTCATTATTTCTAGCGCATGTGTCTGCGTGTGTCTTTAAAAGCTTGCCATAAAAGTTCGTGCTAACAATATGAACCTTTTATGATGTCATACACTGTGGTATCTGCTGAGCTAAAATCAAGGTAGTTGTAAATTTATTTCACACGAGGGTCTTTCAGGTGTATGCTAATCTATGCAAACAGGACCCAAAGGAGATTACCCTTGATTCTTCAACCCATGTAAGCAGATGAAAGGCTAGAGATCATTTACCCACAGTCAGGTGCCCCGTCGGACGGGTATTCTGAACCTGACAACGAATTACTTGCCACTGAAGATCCCGTGGCGTGTCAACAGCAAAGGTTTCTAGGGCCATTCTAAAATATGATATTGGACGGGACCAAGATGGGCGACGTCTGGATATCACTTATCCTTTCCGCTGATCAATTCCTTATTTGATGTTTAGGAAGGGCTGACGGTTTCGTAGTTAGTCTAACGTTAATGTGAGGTACATCATTATGGCATTGGAATATTTTTAGGTGATTCAGTGGCAGTCCTTGTCCAGTTAGTCTCATTGATTGATGAGGTAACCTAGGTTGATGGATGCTTTGAATACAACTTATTTTCCATACCACTATACGCCCTTGTAGAGGTGAGTTAACATTTCTTCTTACACAAGGCTTTTACCACCTCTTCTGTGTTCACCAAACCACCTTCCACGACTCTCTCAATTCTTATACGTCTCGGACCCAAACATCCTACATCTGCCAGCCTACCATCAAAGAGTCCTACAGTCCTTCAAAGCAATCACTCCATCTCCTCTTCAAAGGATATGTGCCTTTTACCACTTCTCCATTTGCCCCTTTAACGATATTTTCATTTGTTCTTTTGTTTTTCTCATATCATTAATCATCAAAAACATTTTCTTGTTCATCTAGAAGTACACTGATGCTCGTGAACCTCAGCTATCATTTGCCCCTTTTTCAGCCCCAGTACCAACCTCTTGACGCTTTCTCCTGTACATATCCCAATCACTTGTACTCCTTCCATGTACGTAACACCCTTACACCTTTCTGTTATCTTTCACTCGCAAGTTAACCTCGTCATCCTGCACTCAATACCTATAGTGTGAGAACCATCCCATGTCATTCCTGTTAACGACTGATCCCCAGCCAACAAGAAAAATGCGGGTGAAAATATTCACCAAACGTTCAGAATATCACTTTCTTTCATCCCAATATGAATGAGCTTGAAGGTGTATTGCACAGATGACATATCGTGGCTTTAGATTATGGTTTTTACCCCCTGCATCTGTTTCTTTTAGTGAATTTATTTTCACCGAAAGAGCAAAAAAATATGTGATCAACTCCAATGTTAAAAAGGTTTTCATAATTTCTAATTGTGCAAGCGTCAAAAGCAATAGATCATGAGTTAGTGACTCAAACAGAGTTCAGCAACACATTCCAGCGAACTTAATAAATGAGTTAAATCCATCATGTTGATTTAGCTGTAACGTCACTGCAACATTTATGCCAGGCGGCTGAAAAACCTACACGGTCAACTACGGAATCTATAGAGATCCCAGGGAATCCATCTAGACAACTGCCCAGCAGTAGAAAGAAAAAAATAAAAGGCATTTGAAATTTGTTGGAAAAATCAATATCTAAACATAACAGAGGTAGAATGAGGCATCTGTTTCCGTAGCAACAAAAGGGAGGCTACTGTTCTCCTCAGAAAGATAAACAATAACACTCTCATTAGCGCTAACCTCAACCCCAGGAAACCAATGTTTCCCATCAAGGCATCAGCCACACAATAACACGGCATCGGTAAACTATCCGGTAGAGAGACGAGGAGATCTGCTGCTGCTGGTGAGACGGGATAATGTGTTGTATATGGAACTGTCAAACATTTGTCAAAATCTCAGACGTAACCACCAAATGTGAGTGTTTAGAAGGACAAGACGTGATCAAGTGTGGTGAACCGCAATGTGTCGCGAAACTGCTCAGAAGAATAGGAGAAATTGATCTCTCGGCAGTTGAGGCAAGGTACCACGCAAACTGTCGAAAAGAACATATATAAAGGACTCATTGGCGAGAGAGAGAGAGAGAGAGAGAGAGAGAGAGAGAGAGAGAGAGAGAGAGAGAGAGAGAGAGAGAACTTTTACAGCTTTTGTCTAGCTTTATTGTTGATGAGATTAATTAACAGTCCCTTTTCTTGTCCACATCATAAATTCTATGATACGCATGTTGCCAGACTCGAATGCACCCGACCTCCATTTGGGTAGTCACTTGTTTACCGAAGGGCATCCAAGCTACATCTCCTTGTTGTATATCAACTGACTGTTATATTTCTCTAATATCTTCCCTGATGATGTGATCATTACACGAAAGTGCACTTGGGAACTTATCGTGTTTCATTTCCTTGTGGTAAGAAAGGAATATATATATATATATATATATATATATATATATATATATATATATATATATATATATATATATATATATATATATATCGTTAATGAGATGGCTTTGATTGGAGCATTAAGTTCCCAGTGCTATCTCAGCTGAAATGAAAAATTAGCTTTTCCATGTCATAAATCCAATAGAAACATCAATATAAATACCAGCGTCAATAACATTGCCACATCAGCCTGGAGAAGCAGATAATCTTGCTTATATAAATAAACAAGACAGTGAGAATAACATTAGAAGAACTATTTGAAAGTGTGAGGGTAACACAGCCAGGAGATCCTGACTATCTGGGAAATCTTCAAGGTATATTGCCAGGTGAACTAGAAACCTTCAAGGTATAGTACCAGGGGAACTAGAAACCTTCAAGGTATACTACCAGGTGAACTAGAAACCTTCAAGGTATAGCACCAGGGGAACTAGAAACCTTCAAGGTATAGTACCAGGTGAACTAGAAACCTTCAAGGTATAGTACCTGGGGAACTAGAAACCTTCAAGGTATAGTACCAGGGGAACTAGAAACCTTCAAGGTATAGTACCAGGTGAACTAGAAACCGTCAAGATATAGTATTAGGTGAATTAAAAGCCTTCAAGTCATAAGACCAGGTGAACTAAAAACCTTCAACATAGAGCACAAAGTGAACTAGAAACCCTCAAAGTATAGCACCATTTGAATGAGGAACCTTCAAGGTATAGTAGTATGTGAGCTAGAAACCTTCAAGGTATAGTAGTATGTGAGCTAGAAACCTTCAAAGTATAGCATTGAGTAAACTAGAATTCTTCAAGGTATAGTACTTGGTGAACTAAAAGCTTTCAAGCTATAGTACCAAGTGAACTAGAAACCGTAAATGTATACTATTAGGCGAACTAAAACCCTTCAATATATAGTACAAGGTGAACTAAGAATCTTCAAGGTATGCTATTAGTTGAACTACAAACCTTCATGGTATATTACTAAGTGAAGTGAACTACAAACCTTGAAGGTACCTTTAAGGTATGATAGTAGGTGAACAAGAAACTTCAAGGCATAATACCAATTGAACTAGAAACTTTTAAGGTATAAGACTAGGTGAACTAGAAACCTTCAAGGTTTGATAATAAGTGAACTAGAATTCTTCAAGGTTCAGTACTAGGTAAGGAGGAAACCTTCAAAATATAGCCCAAAGTGAACTAGAAACCTTCAAAATATAGTACCAGTTGAATTAGAAACCTTCAAGGTATAGTACTAGGTGAGCTAGAAACCTTCAAGGTATAGAACTATACAAGTCAGAAATCTTCAAGGAATAGTACTAAGTGAATTAGGAACTTTTTAGGTATAGTACGTGGTGAGCTAGAAACCTTCAAGGTATAGTAACAGGTGAACTATAAACCTTCAAGGTATATTACTATGTGAGCAGGAACCCTTCAAGGTAAATTATCAGGTGAGCTGAAAACCTTCAAGGTATAGTACCAGGTGAACTATAAACCTTTAAAGTATAATACCAGCTGATTTAGAAACCTTTATGGTATAGCACTAGGTGAACTAGAAACCTTCAAGGATAGAACCAGGTGAACTAGAAACCTTCAAGGTATAGTACGAAGTGAATTAGAAACCTTCAAGATATAGTACTAGACGAACTAAATACCTTCAAGGTATAATACCTGGTGACATGAAACCTTCAAGGTATAGTACCAGTGGAATTAGAAACCTTCAAGATATAGTACCAAGTAAAGTAAAAACCTTCAAGGTATAGTATCAGTTGAACTAGAAACCTTCAAGGTATAGTACCAGGTGAACTAGGAATATCTTTGCAAACTGGTTATGGAGAAAATCCCAATTTCATCATTCACAGTTCACGGCATTTACACAGCCACAATCAATGGCATGTTGGCGTGCATGACACCGAGACATAAGTTCCTTAGGGAAGAAGTGTTAACTAATGATCAGATCTGGACATTGCAAAAACTCTGCAGCTTGAATTCAGAAAAGGCAATTGTCAAAGCTGACGTTACGAGAGAAACGTCATCTGTTTTGTCTTAACACATAACACAAAAAATGACAGTCTTTCCCTTTGAGTCCGATTACTTTGAAAAACTGAGTTATGTGGTCCAGGATCTGCACATACAGCTCATTGTATCATGCTTTGGAACGCCGGCGCTGATGAAGCTAATGATGTACTAAACCTGCTTACAACAAATGAGGAACCTTCTCTACCGTACAGCATAAACAAGATTAAAACCTTCCGACCGCTGAGTCACACAGCGAAGCAGTCCTGCAAAGGTCACTACAGAGTAGCGGCATGAAACTACAGCAACTCATTCATTGCATCAAAAATGCAATCTTTCTGTGGATGGTGTTAAGACTATACGCTGCTCGTATACCCGAATGTGGAAGATGTTTATCTATTGCTGACCATTCAACAGGTAAGCTGTATCGTAAGAGATTACTATCCTGTTACACAAAGTCCTACTGCTGACTATAAGACCACGCAGTACTGTACTTCAACCTGGCTACAGAAGCGAACCATCAAGTGGGACAAAGTAAGCCATCACACATTTGATGTGAATTTCGCGGGGGCGACCCATTAGTGTAGAACGATCCGTTGATGTATAAGTACATTATTCGTCTCGAGACTTTTCAACTCACAAACTGATACTTTCATAAAACGTCGAATCTTTGACGTATTACTGGAAGTAGGTCTGTTAGGATATGATATATTTCAGTATGTCCTCAGTGACAAAAAAGCAAGCTATAGAATGTACACAATTTTGAACGACTGTTACTGGAGCTATAAATGAATAACAAGAATAAAGATTGTGTAAATATTAAAAAAACACAAATAAAGGCTTCAATGTCACCAAGAGAGGATCTTACAGACGTACATGATAAGGTTATCTCATCCTTCATTGATTTATTGTCAGGTTAAAAGGGATGCACGGAGAGGAACAGAGGGTGAGGCAGCTCAGCTTTGGATGTCCTGTATAGACCATACGTGTCCAGCTCACAGCTTCTTCACGAAGTAAAACGATATGACATTTTCTTATGTATTCATACTAGTCATTTGAAGGTGGATCTGTTTCTCAGTTGTAGAGAATGGAATTATGCATGATATATGACAGTGCTCTCACTGCTCATGGCAAGTGCTGATGAAACTCACCCAAGATCTCTTAACATAGTAAAGCAAGGTACATTTAGTGTCGGAAGGTTAGTGAATAACTCCAGACACCCTGGAGGAGAGAGTCATGAAGCATGCAGACACTTATGGACATGAAAATGATACCTGTTCGTCAGGTATTACGTATATGCAATTAATTTGTTTACTACATACACAGGGTCCGCACATCTCACTGAAGGTTAGAGTGTCTAGCTGCAGCACATTCATTTAAGGATATGTCCACTGAATCATCCAGTGCCTAGAGGGCCTTAGAAAAAGCAAAATTCGAAAAGGGTCAGAACAATGAGCTAAGTAAACCATGAAAGGTATGAAAAGATCTGTACATTCATCCAGCAAAGAGAAGAAAAAAAATGCTCTCGAGAGATACTAAAATTCTTCAAAGAAATAAGGTAAAAAGTAGAAGAGGAATATCTTTCTGCAGAGACTTAAAGGGAAACGAGATTTTATTTTAACCAATGGTAAAATAAAATGTGAAGATCAATAGACAATAAGAATAGGACAAGGAAAATGTCCTCTAATATCATAGTGAAATAAAAACATCATGGCAGTGTTGTGACCCAACTGTTGGTGAAGCCCCAGCAGGATAATACGAAACATATTGTCAGAGCTGATAAAGTATATACTCACTCCTGTCCCTTTTTGCATGGGAACAATTGATGGCATTTAGCCGAAGACTGACAAGTCTAAAATTTTTCACACTTAACACAATGCATAAATGGTAAATGTAAAGTATCTGGTGATATATCGACAACTGAAGATAGAATCACCCTGATACTCTACATGAAGATAAACAGATTTATGAGAAAGCCTGTTACATGATGCCTTAACAGGTTGATATTGATATTGGCACAGATGTGTACGCACGTTAAGAATTAAATCCTACTGGATGGGCCCGGTGAATTTCGAAATGATCAATACAACTCGCCACGGTTGGGTTGTTGAAACATTTATTATGACAAATGGCAGGAAATGTCATTAACAATCACTGTCTTGTAATATCAGGGAAGCAGGGCTACCAACTTGAGGCCACATCTATGGGCATCTCTTAAATTCCTTCGTCCGTGGTGTCAAATCTTTTCTCATAAAAAGTATTAAGATACCTTTTTATTGTCTTTGGAATTCTCTATCTCTAAAATCGTTTGGAATATAAAGAAGAGGATGTGGTGAAAACCTAGATATGAAAGGTCCAAGTACAAGAAACTAGAAGACAACTGACAACAGTAGAGAGAACTCACTAACAAACTTTGCTCGGGTGAGGATTTCTCCAGCAAAATTCATGGGAGAAAAGTCATTCATGAGAAGGAGGGTGAAGCAACGGATATGACAACAAATGACTGTCAAGGGATGTTCACACAGGAGGTAATTGGGTTAACAAAATGAATGGACACGCTTTTATAAAAGTAAACAAATGTGTGAGGATATAACCTGACAGCGATATCTTCCGGACACTAGCACATCATGCAAGAAACATCAAGAACACAAATTCTGTTTTATATACGAATCAGAAAGACGATTACAATAACTTGCAAACATTACTATTCGGCATCTATTTGCATCACACGATTCCAAATGTAACTCGTGTGTGATTTCAAAGGCGAGGGAAAGATAAAGCCAGTAAAGTTGCTCCTAGATTCAAGAGCTTTCAGTGATGCCTCGCAGCAGTTGACTGATATAAGGGATGTCATCAATGATCTTATTGGAAGTAATGAAAAGTTTGTGCAACGTAATAAAACTTTTTTTCGTGGCCTGGGCTCCACCAGAGTATATGCGCTCTGTGGTACCCAACATGCCCTCGATGCCTATGGTAGGAATTAAACTTGGAACTATAACATCTAGAGGTGTATTTAGCCCCTTATCAAAATCCCTTGCAAAAGAAAAGGAACATTTGTATAAGTCTGCCCTATACCGTGCTTCATTCTCCTAGACCCGTTCTCTATGAGCACCCCCACATATTGCCCTGCGTGCGCAAGTAGAGACGTTTCTTCCTTCATCCCACTTTCCACTGTGTTCTCGTTGGTTTGGGAGGATTTTCTGTGCCTGGCTGCCCCTATGTTTGTTTGTCGTCTTTGAGGTAAGCTGAATACCCCTGCAAGCATAGAGGCAATGTTTACACCTCGCTTTTTTGTTTCACTGTTGGCACAATCACTAGGAGTGTTGTTAGCTGCGCGTGGGATGCCTTGCAGTTGCTTCACTCTGACCTCCACGTGTGTGTCTGGTATAGCTTTTCTCCTTTTCCTCCTTCTAGCAAGCTCGTGCTGTTACTGAGGATCTTGTAGCTGTCAGTCAGCCACTTGCTAAGGTTAGGTTTATTTCCAGTGGGGCAGGACCCTGCTAGTAGTCAGTGGTCTCCTTGCAGAGTGTTAGAATGGATGATTAGGCTGTGAGGCCCTGGGTCCACAACAGGTCCTTGTCCATTGGAGGTTGTTTCCTTACCTGCAGGTTTGCTCTAAATGTCCACTGTGGTTAACAGCGTGCGGGATACGGGCTTTGGTGACTCAGAATGATTTGTCTCATTATGTCCTAAAATATAATTTTTCAAGTGCGGAAGGATCCAGTATGTGTGTTCTGCGAGTTCCTGGTTCTCCATCGTTCCACCTCGACAATGGTTTAGGTAATTTGACTATGGAGTTGCCTCGGCTCTGGCGGCGCCTCGGGGTTTTCGTCTATCTCCGGGTAGCGTAGCGTCGGAGGCAGACCCGCCCTCGACGGTCGCCATCAACGATTTAAGACTTGGGTTTGAGGTGACGCCTGCCTGCCCTTTCACTTCCTGTCCTCAGACTGGGAGTTCACTTCTCTGAAGAGGGAATGATTCTGGTTAGACCTACTCCGACCAGTCGTCCTTGAGGACTTCCGAACGCAGGCAACATCGCCGATGTGACATGGGAGTAGCAGTGGCCTAGCCTCCTCCTCCCCTCATGCTTTCGTCACTGTCTCCTAACCCCGGAGTGACACGATTCATCAGCGGGACTGGGCATATTATAATACATGACACCGTTGGATTTACGTACATGTTCAGCGGTGAAAGGGGACCTACCCACTTCACCGTTTCTCCTTGTAATTTGCCCACTGGAAGCTTTGTTGTAGTCTCTCTCTTTACAGGTACGTACTATACGCCTCACAACGTCAGGCAGTCTAAGAATACCAGGACGCCTCCCAGGGGGTCGTCGCGGGTCGGACCTTCGACGATAGTGATACACTAGGATGTTCAGATTATCTCTGGGTGGCCATCACCTGTATAACACCTACACCCTGACCTCCAGTGATGTCCAGTGTGTGTTCCGCGAGTTTCAGAACTATCATCTGCTTCCAGCAAGGAGAGTTAGGACAGCTTTCAACTGTGAGGTCCATCGGATGACCAGATTGGATCTCCAGGACACGTCCTCATCAAAGTACGCCTCAAAAGGAGGACCCAGAGATCCGTTCAAGCTAAGTCTACGTCCACCTCCGCATTCGAAACGGAGGCGACCAAAGCCAATAGTTAATCAGGAGGAAGACTCTCTGCTGGTTGTGGGCGTGGCTCACTCATCCTTCGCAATGGTTTATACTTCGCAGCCAATAAACGTCGCCCACCTAGTATTAATCCTGACGACGTCCCTAACTTCCAATATATCAGCCACAGTCATTTAGTCTCATCAGTCTGCCGAGTAGTACCTCGGGCGGAGCATCAAGAGACCGGATATCTGGCGCATTTGGGATATGGAGGGTAACCAATTAGCATTACATCGTCGTCAATCAGAGGACAGTTGACGGAAACTTGATAAAGTGGGGTCTTTGGAAGGAAACTATAATTTCGGCAATTTTCCCCTGACGCACGGTCGGGACGCTTCCAAAGCGTCTGCTTTGTTGGCAAGTTGGCTATGCGACGCAGTCCTAAACACTGGGCTGACTCTCATGATCTAGGTCGCTAAGACTGCTACAGAGTTCTGGAACTGCCAGAACTGATACGCAAGCTGCACCGTGCATTCACCAGGATGCCATCTTCCAGCAGTCCGGACGACGCAGCTGGACGACAGTAAGGCCAGGAAAACAGCAGCATATGCAGGATCTTCTCAAACACTGCTGTTCTTTTTCTCATGGTGGACACGTCTCCAGACCCCCAGATGATGCAAGACAGGCGTTCACCCTAAGATCCTCATTAGTACCTGTCGGACATTACCACGGGCATCAGTGTAGTCTTCTCGCTACAAGAATAGTGTACCGTGACCCTGTATAAATAAAAGAACTAAGTTGACACGGTTGTAAGTGCGCATGGAGGCGTGCTCTAACTTGAATAGCCATGTTCGCCAGGGACTCATCAAGAGATAACCCTCTCAGTCATTCCCCATTTGATGAAGAGGAACTCCTCAAGTGCCTAGCATTGCAGTCCCCACAAATACAAGTCTCTTTGCTTCCAAAAAATAAAAAAAGACCCAAACTAGCTTACCCTACGAGTCATAAGCCTCCCTTTCTCAGAGATCGTGACTTCTCTTCCTCTTGTGACCGGCTGGAACACGAGAGCAGCCACAACATTGAGGTCGCCTTCTCGGTTGACAAGATTCCAAAAACAAGAAGGGGACAAGATCGCACAGAGCGGCTAAGACGGCCACCGCTTAAGCTGTCCCCATCCTTTACCCAGATCTTCCCGACCATTCAAAATCACGTCTGGAAAATGTTGGCAGGTGGATGGAGTGAGTACCGGCGGCAGATTCCAGTTAGAAACTTAAGGTGGTGATTGAATTTGGAAGAGTGTGTGAAAGGAAGTTAAGAGTACATGTGAATAAAAACAAGATTATCAAGTTTAGCAGGGCAGAGGGACAGGTTAGTTGGGACGTGAGTCTGAATGGAAAACATTTGGAGGTAGTAAAGAGTTTTAGATACGGGCAAGTGGACATGACGGGAATACATCACGGGATGGATTCAAATCCTGGGCATCGACATACATGACAGGAACTGTAGATGTATATTCACAGGGTAGGTTCCGTAAGCACTGAAGAATGTGTGGAAAGAGGTATCGGTATATGGAAGGGCAAAAATATGTGTGTACAGTAGTGTCCACAATGGTCTGTAGGTGAAAATGTGCGGAGAAAGATGAATGTTTTGGAAACAATACGTCTGAGGACAGTAAGCTGTGTGAGGTGGTTTGGGTGAGTAATTAACATAACAATAAGAAAGCTGTGTGGTAACGAAAAAAAATGTGGTTGAGGGAACAGAAGAGGGTGTGCTGAAATGATGGGGACATAATGGAGTGATTGAATGAGGAGAGTTTGACAAAGAGGATATATGTATCTGAATTCGGTGGGACAAGCAGAAGGGAGAGACCAAACTGAAGATGGAAACATGGAGTAAATTAGATTGAGTGATCGGGGCCTGAACATGCAGAAGGGTGAAAGGAATGAAAGTGAGAGTGAACTGGAACGATGTGGTATTCAGGGAATCGACATGCTATCAGTGAACTGAACCAGAGCATATGAAGCGGCCAAGGGAAACCATGCTGAGGTATGTGGGGACTGGTTATGGATACCTGTGGTTTCGGTGTATTGCACATGACAGCTAGAAAATGGATGCGAGCAAACGTAGCCTTTTATCCTCTGTTCCTAGCGGTACCACGCTAACTTGTGAAACAATAATTGAGTATGCAGAAGAAAGGACAAAGATATACATACATATATATATATATATAGATATCTTTCTTTCTTCTTTCAAACTATTCGCCATTTCCCGTGTTAGCGAGGTAGCGTCAAGAACAGAGGACTGGGCCTTTGAGGGAACATCCTCACCTGGCCCCCTACTCTGTTCCTTCTTTTGGAAAAAAAAAAAAAAAAACGAGAGGGGAGGATTTCCAGCCACCCGCTCCCTCCCCTTTTAGTCGCCTTCTACGACACGCAGGGAATACGTGGGAAGTATTCTTTCTCCCCTATCCCCAGGGATAATATATATATATATATATATATATATATATATATATATATATATATATATATATATATATATATATATATATATATATATGGATGGGGTTGTTAGGGAGGTGAATGCAAGAGTTTTGGAAAGAGGGGCAAGTATGAAGTCTGTTGTGGATGAGAGAGCTTGGGAAGTGAGTCAGTTGTTGTTCGCTGATGATACAGCGCTGGTGGCTGATTCATGTGAGAAACTGCAGAAGCTGGTGACTGAGTTTGGTAAAGTGTGAAAGAAGAAAGTTAAGAGTAAATGTGAATAAGAGCAAGGTTATTAGGTACAGTAGGGTTAAGGGTCAAGGCAATTGGGAGGTAAGTTTGAATGGAGAAAAACTGGAGGAAGTAAAGTGTTTTAGATATCTGGGAGTGGATCTGGCAGCGGATGGAACCATGGAAGCGGAAGTGGATCATAGGGTGGGGGAGGGGGCGAAAATCCTGGGAGCCTTGAAGAATGTGTGGAAGTCGAGAACATTATCTCGGAAAGCAAAAATGGGTATGTTTGAAGGAATAGTGGTTCTAACAATGTTGTATGGTTGGGAGGCGTGGGCTATGGATAGAGTTGTGCGCAGGAGGGTGGATGTGCTGGAAATGAGATGTCTGAGGACAATGTGTGGTGTGAGGTGGTTTGATCGAGTAAGTAACGTAAGGGTAAGAGAGATGTGTGGAAATAAAAAGAGCGTGGTTGAGAGAGCAGAAGAGGGTGTTTTGAAATGGTTTGGGCACATGGAGAGAATGAGTGAGGAAAGATTGACCAAGAGGATATATGTGTCGGAGGTGGAGGGAACGAGAAGTGGGAGACCAAATTGGAGGTGGAAAGATGGCGTGAAAAAGATTTTGTGTGATCGGGGCCTGAACATGCAGGAGGGTGAAAGGAGGGCAAGGAATAGAGTGAACTGGATCGATGTGGTACACCGGGGTTGACGTCATGTCAGTGGATTGAATCAGGGCATGTGAAGCGTCTGGGGTAAACCATGGAAAGCTGTGTAAGTATGTATATTTGCGTGTGTGGACGTGTATGTATATACATGTGTATGGGGGTGGGTTGAGCCATTTCTTTCGTCTGTTTCCTTGCGCTACCTCGCAAACGCGGGAGACAGCGACAAAGCAAAAAAAAAAAAAAAATATATATATATATATATATATATATATATATATATATATATATATATATATATATATATATGATACCTTTTTTAATTATACTTAATCGCCGTCTCCCGCGTCAACGAGGTAGAACAAGGAAACAAACGAAGAATGATCCAACCCACCCACATACAAAAGTATATACATAAATGCCCACACACGCACATATGCATACATATACATTTCAACGTATACATACATATACATACACAGACATATACATATGTACACATGTATATATTCATACGTGCTGCCTTCATTTATTCCCGTCGAGACCCCGCCACACATGAAATAGCATGCTCCCCCTTCCCCCCTTCCAGCGAGGTAGCGGCAGGATAAGACAAAAAATAAGACACATTCGTTCACACCCAGTTTCTAGCTGTTATGCGTAAAGCACCGAAAACAAAGCTCCCTTTCAACATCCAGGCCCGACAGGCCTTTCCAAGGATTACCACAGACACTTCACATGCACAGCTCGTCGACCTCGTTATGCCACATCGTTCCAGTTCACTCTATTCCTTGCATGCCTTTCACCCTCCAGTATGTTCAGGCTCCAATCGCTCAATGTCTTTTTCCACTCCATCCTTCCACTTCCAATTTGGTCTCCCGCTTCTCCTTCCCTCCACCTCTGACACATATAACCTGTTTGTCAATCTCTCCTCACTCAGTCTCTTTATGTGTCTAAACCATTTCAACACACCCTCTTCAGTTCTCTCAACCACACTCTTTTTATTACCACACATCTCTCTTACCCTTTCATTACTTACTAGAGCAAACCACCTCACACCACATATTGTCCTTAAACATTATATTTCCAACACATCCACCCTCCTCCGCACAAGCCTATCTATAGCCTACGCCTCACAACCAAATAACATTGTTGGAACCACTATTCCTTCAAACATACCCATTTTTACTCTCCGAGATAATGTTCTTGCCATCCACACATTCTTCAACGTTCCCAGAACCCTCATCCCGTCCCCCACCCTGTGACTCACTTCCGCTTCAATGGTTCCATCTGCTGCTAAGTCCACTTCTAGATATCTAAAACACTTCACTTCCTCCAGTTTTCTCCATTCAAACTTACCCCCTAATTAACTTGTCCCTTAACCCTACTGAACCTAATAACCTTGCTCTTATTCACAACTTTTCTCAGCTTTCATCTTTCACACACTTTACTAAATTCAGTCACCAACTTCTGCAGTTTCTCACTCGAATCAGCCACAAGCGCTGTATCATCAGCGAACTGCAACTGACACTATCCAGGCCCTCTCATCCACAACAGACTGCATACTTGCCCCTCTCCAAAACTCTTGCATTCACCTCCCAAACAACCCAATCCATAAACAAATTAAACAACCATGGAGACATCACGCACCCCTGTCGCAAACCGACATTCACTGGAAACCAATCACTTTCCTCCCTTCCTACTCGTACACATGCCTTACATCCTTGGTAAAAATTTTCACTGCTTCCAGCAACGTACCTCTCATACCATTCATTCTTGAAGCCTCCCAAAAAGCATCTCTATCAACTCTATCATATGCCTTCTCCAGACCCATAAATCCTATATACAAATCTATCTTTTTCTATATATTTCTCACATACATTCTTCAAAGCAAACACCTGACCCACACATCCTCTACCACTTCTGAAACCACACTGCTCTTCCCTATTCTGATGCTCTGTACATGCCTTCACCCTCTGAATCAATACCCTCCCATATAATTTCCCAGGAATACTCAAGAGACTTATACCTCTGTAATTTGAACACTCACTTTTATCCCCTTTGCCCTTGTACAATGGCGCTGTGGGATAGGGGATTAAGAATACTTCCCACGTATTCCCTGCGTGTCGTAGAAGGCGACTAAAAGGGGAGGGAGCGGGGGGCTGGAAATACTCCCCTCTCGTTTTTTTTTTTAATTTTCCAAAAGAAGGAACAGAGGGGGGCCAGGTGAGGATATTCCAAAAAAGGCCCAGTCCTCTGTTCTTAACGCTACCTCGCTAACGCGGAAAATGGCAAATAGTTTAAAAGAAAAAAAAGAATATATATATATATATATATATATATATATATATATATATATATATTTTTCATATGTATATATATGCATGTGTGTGTGTGTATATGTGCGTGTGTGTGTGTATGTGTGTGTGTGTGTGTGTATATATATATGTATATTATCCCTGGGGATAGGGGTGAAAGAATACTTCCCACGCATTCCTCGCGTGTCGTAGAAAGCGACTAGAGGGGACGGGAGCGGGGGGCCAGAAATCCTCCCCTCCTTGTATTTTTTTAACTTTCTAAAAAATGGGAAAAAAAAAAAAAATATATATATATATATATATATATATATATATATATATATATATATATATATATATATATATATATATATATGTGTGTGTATATATATATTTTTTGCCGCGGGAGACAGCGACAAAGTATAAAAAAAAAAAAAAAAAATATTTTGCCGCTGTCTCCGGCGTTTGCGAGGTAGCGCAAGGAAACAGACGAAAGAAATAGCCCAACCCACCCCCATACACATGTATATACATACGTCCACACACGCAAATATACATACCTACACAGCTTTCCATGGTTTACCCCAGACCCTTCACATGCCCTGATTCAATCCACTGACAGCACGTCAACCCCGGTATACCACATCGATCCAATTCACTCTATTCCTTGCCCTCCTTTCACCCTCCTGCATGTTCAGGCCCCGATCACACAAAATCTTTTTCACTCCATCTTTCCACCTCCAATTTGGTCTCCCACTTCTCCTCGTTCCCTCCACCTCCGACACATATATCTTCTTGGTCAATCTTTCCTCACTCATTCTCTCCATGTGCCCAAACCATTTCAAAACACCCTCTTCTGCTCTCTCAACCACGCTCTTTTTATTTCCACACATCTCTCTTACCCTTACGTTACTTACTCGATCAAACCACCTCACACCCCACATTGTCCTCAAACATCTCATTTCCAGCACATCCACCCTCCTGCGCACAACTCTATCCATAGCCCACGCCTCGCAACCATACAACATTGTTGGAACCACTATTCCTTCAAACATACCCATTTTTGCTTTCCGAGATAATGTTCTCGACTTCCACACATTCTTCAAGGCTCCCAGGATTTTCGCCCCCTCCCCCACCCTATGATCCACTTCCGCTTCCATGGTTCCATCCGCTGCCAGATCCACTCCCAGATATCTAAAACACTTTACTTCCTCCAGTTTTTCTCCATTCAAACTTACCTCCCAATTGACTTGACCCTCAACCCTACTGTACCTAATAACCTTGCTCTTATTCACATTTACTCTTAACTTTCTTCTTTCACACAGTTTACCAAACTCAGTCACCAGTTTCTGCAGTTTCTCACATGAATCAGCCACTAGCGCTGTATCATCAGCGAACAACAACTGACTCACTTCCCAAGCTCTCTCATCCCCAACAGACTTCATACTTGCCCCTCTTTCCAAAACTCTTGCATTCACCTCAGTAACAACCCCATCCATAAACAAATTAAACAACCACGGAGACATCACACACCCCTGCCGCTAACCTACATTCACTGAGAACCAATCACTTTCCTCTCTTCCTACACGTACACATGCCATACATCCTCGATAAAAACTTTTCACTGCTTCTAACAACTTGCCTCCCACACCATATATTCTTAATACCTTCCACAGAGCATCTCTATCAACTCTATCATATGCCTTCTCCAGATCCATAAATGCTACATACAAATCCATTTGCTTTTCTAAGTATTTCTCACATACATTCTTCAAAGCAAACACCTGATCCACACATCCTCTACCACTTCTGAAACCACACTGCTCTTCCCCAATCTGATGCTCTGTACATGCCTTCACCCTCTCAATCAATACCCTACCATATAATTTACCAGGAATACTCAACAAACTTATACCTCTGTAATCTGAGCACTCACTCTTATCCCATTTGCCTTTGTACAATGGCACTATGCACGCATTCCGCCAATCCTCAAGCACCTCACCATATATATATATATATATATATATATATATATATATATATATTTTTTTTTTTTTCTTTTTTTGTCGCTGTCTCCCGCGTTTGCGAGGTAGCGCAAGGAAACAGACGAAAGAAATGGCCCAACACAACCCCATACACATGTATATACATACGTCCACACACGCAAATATACCTACCTACACAG
This sequence comes from Panulirus ornatus, assembly GCF_036320965.1. Taxonomy (NCBI): domain Eukaryota; kingdom Metazoa; phylum Arthropoda; class Malacostraca; order Decapoda; family Palinuridae; genus Panulirus; species Panulirus ornatus. Next base: position 34,049,198 of record NC_092243.1, on the reverse strand, counting down.
CTTTCCATGGTTTACCCCAGACCCTTCACATGCCCTGATTCAATCCACTGACAGCACGTCAACCCCGGTATACCACATCGATCCAATTCACTCTATTCCTTGCCCTCCTTTCACCCTCCTGCATGTTCAGGCCCCGATCACACAAAATCTTTTTCACTCCATCTTTCCACCTCCAATTTGGTCTCCCACTTCTCCTCGTTCCCTCCACCTCCGACACATATATCCTCTTGGTCAATCTTTCCTCACTCATTCTCTCCATGTGCCCAAACCATTTCAAAACACCCTCTTCTGCTCTCTCAACCACGCTCTTTTTATTGCCACACATCTCTCTTACCCTTACGTTACTTACTCGATCAAACCACCTCACACCACACATTGTCCTCAAACATCTCATTTCCAGCACATCCATCCTCCTGCGCACAACTCTATCCATAGCCCACGCCTCGCAACCATACAACATTGTTGGAACCACTATTCCTTCAAACATACCCATTTTTGCTTTCCGAGATAATGTTCTCGGCTTCCACACATTCTTCAAGGCTCCCAGGATTTTCGCCCCCTCCCGCACCTTATGATCCACTTCCGCCTCCATGGTTCTATCCCCTGCCAGATCCACTCCCAGATATCTAAAACACTTTACTTCCTCCAGTTTTTCTCCATCCAAACTTACCTCCCAATTGACGTGACCCTCAACCGTACTGTACCTAATAATCTTGCTCTTATTCACATTTACTCTTAACTTTCTTTTTTCACACACTTTACCAAACTCAGTCACCAGCTTCTGCAGGTTCTCACATGAATCAGCCACCAGCGCTGTATCATCAGCGAACAACAACTGACTCACTTCCCAAGCTCTCTCGTCCCCAACAGACTTCATACTTGCCCCTCTTTCCAAAACTCTTGCATTCACCCCTCTAACAACCCCATCCATAAACAAATTAAACAACCATGGAGACATCACACACCCCTGCCGCAAACCTACATTCACTGAGAACCAATCACTTTCCTCTCTTCCTACACGTACACATGCCTTACATCCTCGATAAAAACTTTTCACTGCTTCTAACAACTTGCCTCCCACACCATATATTCTTAATACCTTCCACAGAGCATCACTATCAACTCTATCATATGCCTTCTCCAGATCCATAAATGCTACATACAAATCCATTTGCTTTTCTAAGTATTTCTCACATACATTCTTATAAGCAAACACCTGATCCACACATCCTCTACCACTTCTGAAACCACACTGCTCTTCCCCAATCTGATGCTGTGTACATGCCTCCACCCTCTCAATCAATACCCTCCCATATAATTTACCAGGACCACTCAACAAACTTATACCTCTGTAATTTGAGCACTCACTCTTATCCCCTTTGCCTTTGTACAATGGCACTATGCACGCATTCCGCCAATCCTCAGGCACCTCACCATTAGTCATACATACATTAAATAACCTTACCAACCAGTCAATAATACAGTCACCCCCTTTTTTAATAAATTCCACTGCAGTACCATCCAAACCTGCTGCCTTGCCGGCTTTCATCTTCCGCAAAGCTTTTACTACCTCTTCTCTGTTTACCAAATCATTTTCCGTAACCCTCTCACTTTGCACGCCACCTCGACCAAAACACCCTATATCTGCCACTCTATCATCAAGGGAAATTATACATTTCCCTTTTCCATAGCCAGAGGTTGAGCCATTATGTGACATTCATTTTTTCATTTCATTTCAAGCTAGAAGTTTCAGTTTTCTAAATTATTTCTTACATTTTTCATAAGTATATATATGTATATGTGTGTGTGTGTGTGTGTATATGTGCGTATGTATGTGTATGTATGTATATATGTATATATATATATGTATATTATCCCTGGGGATAGGGGTGAAAGAATACTTCCCACGCATTCCTCGCGTGTCGTAGAAGAAGACTAGAGGGGACGGGAGCGAGGGGCCAGAAATCCTCCCCTCCTTGTATTTTTTAACTTTCTAAAATGGGAAACAGAAGAAGGAGTCACGCGGGGAGTGCTCATCCTCCTCGAAGGCTCAGACTGGGGTGTCTAAATGTGTGTGGATGTAACCAAGAAGTGAAAAAAGGAGAGATAGGTAGTATGTTTGAGGAAAGGAACCTGGATGTTTTGGCTCTTACTGAAACGAAGCTCAAGGGTAAAGGGGAAGCGTGGTTTGGGAATGTCTTGGGAGTAAAGTCAGGGGTTAGTGAGAGGACAAGAGCAAGGGAAGGAGTAGCAGTACTCCTGAAACAGGAGTTTTGGGAGTATGTGATAGAATGTAAGAAAGTAAATTCTCGATTAATATAGGTAAAACTGAAAGTTGATGGAGAGAGATGGGTGATTATTGGTGCATATGCACCTGGGCATGAGAAGAAAGATCATGAGAGGCAAGTGTTTTGGGAGCAGCTGAATGAGTGTGTTAGTGGTTTTGATGCACGAGACCGGGTTATAGTGATGGGTGATTTGAATGCAAAGGTGAGTAATGTGGCAGTTGAGGGAATAATTGGTATCCATGGGGTGTTCAGTGTTGTAAATGGAAATTGTGAAGAGCTTGTAGATTTATGTGCTGAAAAAGGACTGATGATTGGGAATACCTGGTTTAAAAAGCGAGATATACATAAGTATACTTATGTAAGTAGGAGAGATGGCCAGAGAGCGTTATTGGATTACGTGTTAATTGACAGGCGCGCGAAAGAGAGACTTTTGGATGTTAATGTGCTGAGAGGTGCAACTGGAGGGATGTCTGATCATTATCTTGTGGAGGCTAGGTGAAGATTTGTATGGGTTTTCAGAAAAAAAGAGTGAATGTTGGGGTGAAGAGGGTGGTGAGAGTAAGTGAGCTTGGGAAGGAGACTTGTGTGAGGAAGTACCAGGAGAGACTGAGTACAGAATGGAAAAAGGTGAGAACAATGGAAGTAAGGGGAGTGGGGGAGGAATGGGATGTATTTAGGGAATCAGTGATGGATTGCGCAAAAGATGCTTGTGGCATGAGAAGAGTGGGAGGTGGGTTGATTAGAAAGGGTAGTGAGTGGTGGTATGAAGAAGTAAGAGTATTAGTGAAAGAGAAGAGAGAGGCATTTGGACGATTTTTGCAGGGAAAAAATGCAGTTGAGTGGGAGACGTATAAAAGAAAGAGACAGGAGGTCAAGAAAAAGGTGCAAGAGGTGAAAAAGAGGGCAAATGAGAGTTGGGGTGAGAGAGTATCATTAAATTTTAGGGAGAATAAAAAGATGTTCTGGAAGGAGGTAAATAAAGTGCGTAAGACAAGGGACCAAATGGGAACTTCAGTGAAGGGCGCAAATGGGGAGGTGATAACAAGTAGTGGTGATGTGAGAAGGAGATGGAGTGAGTATTTTGAAGGTTTGTTGAATATATATATATATATATATATATATATATATATATATATATATATATATATATATATATATACATATATATGCTGAAATAAAGCATTACTCTTATTTTATAACATAAAAGCAAGGCTATGCAATACATCCCTGGCTTTCACCAGGTCTTCCTTTAGAGTTAGTATCTAAATTCAGTCAGATATGATACATGGTCCGCTACGCTGCTGAAAATCCTTTGTCTTATTCTCTTTAGATAAATCTGCCTCTGTGTACCGGATGATGCAGCCAGCGGAAAAATGTAAATGGTAAAGTCGTAGAACTGAAAGAAATTGGAGGAGAAATTATGAACACATCTCACTGGACTTTTTTGTTTTATATCCTCTTAAATATGGAAAGTTTAGCTCCACTGCTTGTATGGTAGAGTAATGTAAACAAGCTTCTCTGTTGCTAGACTATATTAAGGCTAACTGTTGCTCTGAGCCACCCATTCATTGGAGGACTGCTGTTACAGCCTGTCAACGGCCGTAACTAACCGGGAACGAGAATTTAGTGGCCAAGGCAAACTCATTTTCAAAACCATCACTTGAAATGCTACACACAGGCTCGATTAGCGAAACGTATACAAACATTTACTAACATGATCATTCCGAACAAAGTTTACGGTTACACGTTTCGTTGCAACGTCATACGTTTCATCCTGATAATGGTAGCATTTTCCATTACATTATGACTGGAATTCCCGGTTCCCACATTCTTTTTTTATATGTTATTTTCACAAGTTTTACGACGCATGCAAAGCCGAGTGGGTAACGCTACTCTGGCATGACTTAGGTAATGGTTACGTGTATTGCAGCAGGAAGGACTATAAACAGTGTCAGAGTCTCATAGCAGTAGCCAGAGTAATAATGGCCAGTGATAATAAAGGTTCCCACTGATGGGAGCTTTACGTATCAGTCTTTATTGTGGTGGGATTTCCACTGCCGGAGACCCCTGCTCCCCCTAACTGCCAGACCTTACATGATGCATGCGAAAGGGGCGTAACCCATAGGGGTTTGCATGAGTCGTAAAAGCAATAAACATGACATCAGATAAATAGCGTCGCTGACACCATCAAATAAGAATTTAATGTGCGCTGTTGCCTGTCACCTGGGGTAAAGATACCAACTGGTAACACAGCCTCTCTTATCCTTAACTTAGTCTTCTCTAACTCTGTATTGGATGCTTCTGTATATAGTCCACTTCCATAATAATTGTATGCCCTTCGCTATATTTTCCTGCCTCCATCGGACCATCGTTCTCACCTCTATTGTCTCCAGAGTTTAGAAATTCACTGAAATCCCATTTTCTTAAAACATTTTGAATTCCATTCCGTCTTTCACATCTCCGGTAAGCTTTCCCGGTGCGAGGTCTACAGGTAATCTCTCCCATAAGACTTTCCTCTGGTCTTCCTTTTCTTTAGGAAATCGTTCTTCGTAGTCCTCAACATCTGGAAAGCATGCTATAGGGTTTAGTATGACTCTTTGCTTGCTAAACTTCCTTTGTTGGATTTTTTTTTTTCTTTTTACTCTCTAATGCGTAACTTCGTTTCTAGTTTGTGTATTACGGCAGTCAATGATGGAGTGACTTTCTTCCTCTTACTCCACTTACAGTGGTGCCTCTCAAGACTCTTCTATCGTCTACTTTCACTCTTTTCTCCACTAATGATCTTTTCAACCTTTACTGCTATTCACTATTGCGCCTATTATTCCGTTCTATTTGCTTCCAACTCCCTTTCACTCACTTCTCTACTGCAATACTCGCTGTTTCTGATGCTGAACGCAATTCCTCTCATACTTCGAACCTGTGCAGCCTCTTGAAATGAGAAATAAGTTATTTGGTAAAAGTCTGTGGTACAAAGCCCCAGTTCATTCCGATATGCTTTTTCTTAAATTTTTTTGAAAATGACAAGGAAGATTTGAATTCCAGTCATTATCTATGTGACGAAAGAATTCAAACAGATTCATGAACACGATTTTTTCTGCAGCCATCTTGGTAGTCGATTAACACTATATAATCCGTAAAGAATTTGAATAACTTCCCCAATTCATTGTTTTTTAATATTTTTCTTAGAACCAGAATAATGCTGATGCGACAGCACTTCAAAGTGCATTTCATTTCTATTTTCTAAAAATTGGTGTAACATCAACTACTTTCCAGTCATTTGGCACTTGATCTTTCCGTAATGCTTTCTTGAATATTCTCGTAATCGAAAAAGCTATATGCCAGCTTGTTTCTTTCAGTATTCTGAAAGAGAAATCATATGAACCTGACATGTTCGAATCTAGTTTATCGAGATTCTTAAAATCTTCGTGGAATTCTGCTTCAGAGGAATATGTGGTTACACCTGTTACTCTCATCATGAAAGCTAAATTACCAAAATTTGATATCATCTGACAAGATTTGTCCCCAACTATTGCTGTTTTCCGTTGTCTTTTCCACTGGCCTCATATGGTAACTGTACAGTTTTCTGAAAAATTCTTCGTTTATCCATTAGCTTCCGCCCAGAGGACATGACGTCCTCCCTAAACCCGAGTCCTTTACGAATGATATTTCAATATACAAATGGTAAATGGTTGATCTCCTTCCATGTAGATGTCATATGCCTTCTTTACGCAACTTAAGTTAATGTGGGCTATGGGTGCTGCGAAATATGATAAAGGTGTTCAAGACGCCTTCAGAGATCAAAAAGTTAAAAACTAACTCGATTAGGGACAGATTGTGAGGAAGCTATAGGCAGCACTAAACCAAGAACCCTTAGGCGATCATAGCCTAGCTGTAATGCTCGCGCCTGCTGCTAGCCAGGTGTCCCGGGTTCGATCCTGGCTGTTGGAAGTTTGTATGTTATATGGTAGTGCGCATTCATATGCACTATATTCGTAAATATATATACCTCTGTGTGGTATAGTTAGGTTCTGTAAAATGCTACCTGCTGGTTGTGTGAGCATATGGGAGATGATCAGTGGAGACCCCGTTGCTCACCAACGTGAGACGAAGGGTATTCGAGTACATAGTCGAATAGTCATTTCCTTATATGGGTGATCATAGCCTAGCGGCAATGCTCCCGCCTGCTACGCAGAGGTCCCGGGGTCGATCCTGGCTGTTGGAGGTTTGCAATATATATATATATATATATATATATATATATATATATATATATATATATATATATATATATATATATACTTTTTCTTTTTTTTTTTTTTTACTTTGTCGCTGTCTCCCGCGTTTGCGAGGTAGCGCAAGGAAACAGACGAAAGAAATGGCCCAACCCACCCCCATACACATGTATATACATACGTCCACACACGCAAATATACATACCTACACGGCTTTCCATGGTTTACCCCAGACGCTTCGCATGCCCTGATTCAATCCACTGACAGCACGTCAACCCCGGTATACCACATCGATCCAATTCACTCTATTCCTTGGCCTCCTTTCACCCTCCTGCATTTTCAGGCCCCGATCACACAAAATCTTTTTCACTCCATCTTTCCACCTCCAATTTGGTATCCCACTTCTCTTCGTTCCCTCCACCTCCGACACACACACACACATATATATATATATATATATATATATATATATATATATATATATATATATATATATATATATATATATATCCAAAGACGTGCTGTCAATGGATTGAACCACGGCATGTGAAGCGTCTGGGGTAAACCATAAAAAGTTCTGTGGGGCCTAGATTTGGAAAGGGAGCTGTGGTTTCGGTGCATTATTACATGACAGCTAGAGACTGAGTGTGAACGAATGGAGCCTTTGTTGTCTTTTCCTAACGCTACCTCGCACACATGAGGGGGGAGGGGGTTGTTATTCCATGTGTGGCGACGTGGCGATGGGAATAAATAAAGGCAGACAGTATGAAATATGTACATGTGTATATATGTATATGTCTGTGTGTGTATATATATATGTTTACATTGAGATGTATAGATATGTATATTTGCGTGTGTGGACGTGTATGTATATACATGTGTATGTCGGTGGGTTGGGCCATTCTTTCTTCTGTTTCCTTGCGCTACCTCGCTAACGCGCGAGACAGCAACAAACCAAAATAATAAAAGATATATATATATATATATATATATATATATATATATATATATATATATATATATATATATATATATATATATATTCATTTATTTATTTATCTTACTTAATCGCTGTTTCCCGCGTCAGCGAGGTAGCGCCGGGAAACAGACGAAGAATAGCCCATCCATTCATATATATATATATATATATATATATATATATATATATATATATATATATATATATATTATCCCTGGGGATAGGGGATTAAGAATACTTCCCACGTATTCCCTGCGTGTCGTAGAAGGCGACTAAAAGGGGAGGGAGCGGGGGGCTGGAAATCCTCCCCTCTCGTTTTTTTTTTTTTTTTTTTCCCAAAAGAAGGAACAGAGAATTGGGCCAGGTGAGGGTATTCCCTCAAAGGCCCAGTCCTCTGTTCTTAATGCTACCTCGCTAATGCGGGAGATGGCGAATAGTTTGAAAGAAAAAAAAAAAAAAAAATATATATATATATATATATATATATATATATATATATATATATATATATATATATATATATATATAGTGGTTTACGTGTTAATTGAAAGGCGCGCGAAAGAGAGACTTTTGCATGCTAATGTGCTGAGAGGTGTGAGAGGTGCAACTGGAGGGATGTCTGATCACTTCTTGTGGAGGCGAAGGTGAAGATTTGTAGAGGTTTTCAGAAAAGAAGAGAGAATGTTGGGGTGAAGAGAGTGGTGAGAGTGAGTGAGCTTGGGAAGGAGACCTGTGTGAGGAAGTACCAGGAGAGACTGAATACAGAATGGAAAAAGGTGAGAACAAAGGAGGTAAGGGGAGTGGGGTAGGAATGGGATGTATTTAGGGAAGCAGTGATGGCTTGCGCAAAAGATGCTTGTGACATGAGAAGCGTGGGAGGTGGGCAGATTGATAAAGGGTAGTGAGCGGTGGGATGAAGAAATAAGATTGTTAGTGAAAGAGAAGAGAGAGGCATTTGGACGATTTTTTGCAGGGAAAAAATGCACATGAGTGGGAGAGGTATAAAAGAAAGAGGCAGGAGGTCAAGAGAAAAGTGCAAGATGTGAAAAAGAGGGCAATTTATAGTTGGGGTGAGAGAGTATCATTAAATTTTAGGGTGAATAAAAAGATGTTTTGGAAGGAGGTAAATAAAGTGCGTAAGACAAGGGAACAAATGGGAACCTCAGTGAAGGTGGCAAATGGGGAGGTGATAACAAGTAGTGGTGATGTGAGAAGGAGATGGAGTGAGTATTTTGAAGGTTTGTTGAATGTGTTTGATGATAGAGTGGCAGATATAGGGTGTTTTGGTCGAGGTGGTGTGCAAAGTGAGAGGGTCAGGGAAAATGATTTGGTAAACAGAGAAGAGGTAGTAAAAGCTTTGCGGAAGATGAAAGCCGGCAAGGCAGCAGGTTTGGATGGTATTGCAGTGGAATTTATTAAAAAAGGAAGTGACTGTATTGTTGACTGGCTGGTAAGGTTATGTAATGTATGTATGATTCATGGTGGGGTGCCTGAGGATTGGCGTAATGCTTGCATAGTGTCATTGTACAAAGGCAAAGGGGATATGAGTGAGTGCTCAAATTACATAGGTATAAGTTTGTTGAGTATTCCTGGTAAATTATATGGGAGGGTATTGATTGAGAGTGTGAAGGCATGTCCAGAGTATCAGACTGGGGAAGAGCAGTGTGGTTTCAGAAGTGGTAGAGGATGTGTGGATCAGGTGTTTGCTTTGAAGAATGTATGTGAGAAATACTTAGAAAGGCAAATGGATTTGTATGTAGCATTTATGAATCTGGAGAAGGCAAGAGTTGATAGAGATGCTCTGTGGAAGGTATTAAGAATATATGGTGTGGGAGGCAAGTTGTTAGAAGCAGTGAAAAGTTTTTATCGAGGATGTAAGGCATGTGTACGTGTAGGAAGAGAGGAAAGTGATTGATTCTCAGTGAATGCGGCAGGGGTGTTAGATGTCTTCATGGCTGTTTAATTTGTTTATGGATAGGGTTGTTAGGGAGGTGAATGCAAGAGTTTTGGAAAGAGGGGCAAGTATGCAGTCTGTTGTGGATGAAAGAGCTTGGGAAGTGAGTCAGCTGTTGTTCGCTGATGATCCAGCGCTGGTGGCTGAATCATGTGAGAAACTGCAAAAGCTGGTGACTGAGTTTGGAAAAGTGTGGGAAAGAAGAAAGTTGAGAGTAAATGTGAATAAGAGTAAGGTTATTAGGTACAGTAGGGTTGAGGGTCAAGTCAATTGAGAGGTAAGTTTGAATGGAGAAAAACTGGAGGAAGTGAAGTGTTTTAGATATCTGGGAGTGGATTTGGCAGCGGATAGAACCATGGAAACGGAAGTGAATCATAGGGTGGGGGAGGGGGCGAAAGTTCGGAGAGCCTTGAAGAATGTGTGGAAGTCGAGAACATTATCTCGGAAAGTAAAAATGGGTATGTTTGAAGGAATAGTGGTTCCAACAATGTTGTATGGTTGTGACGCGTTGGCTATGGATAGAGTTGTGCGGAGGACGGTGGATGTGCTGGAAATGAGATGTCTGAGGACAATATGTGGTGTGAGATGGTTTGATCGAGTAAGTAACGTAAGGGTAAGAGAGATGTGTGGTAATAAAAAGAGTGTGGTTGAGAGAGCAGAAAAGGGTGTTTTGAAATGGTTTGGTCATATGGAGAGAATGATTGAGGAAAGATTAACCAATAGGATATATGTGTCAGAGGTGGAGGGAACGAGGAGAAGTGGGAGACCAAATTGGAGGTGGAAAGATGAAGTGAAAAAGATTTTGAGTGATTGGGGCCTGACCATGCAGGAGGGTGAAAGGCGTGCAAGGAATAGCGTGAATTAGAACGATGTGGTATACCGGGGTCGACGTGCTGTCAATGGATTGAACCAGGGCATGTGAAGAGTCTGAGGTAAACCATAGAAAGTTGTGTGGGGCCTGGATGTGGAAAGGGAGCTGTGGTTTCGGTGCATTATTACATGACAGCTAGACTGAGTGTGAACGAATGGGGCCTTTGTTGTCTTTTCCTAGCGCTACCTCGCACACATGAGGGGGGGAGGGGTGTTGTTATTCCATGTGTGGCGAGGTGGCGATGGGAATGAATAAAGGCAGACAGTATGAATTATGTACATGTGTATATATGTATATGTCTGTGTGTATATATATTTATACATTGAGAATGTATAGGTATGTATATTTGCGTGTGTGGACGTGTATGTATATACATGTGTATGTGGATGGGTTGGGCCATCTTTCCTGTGTTTCCTTGCGCTACCTCGCTAATGCGGGAGACAGCGACAAAGCAAAATAAATAAATAGAAATATATATATATATATATATATATATATATATATATATATATATATATATATATATATACATATATATATATATATATATATATATATATAATATATCCTAGCCTAAGCCAGGCACCCAGAATTAATTGTTAAATGAAATGTAACTGTTTAATACAATATCATGCATTGTTTCTCCCAAGAAATATCAGTGGAGTGTAAAGTTTTGCGTATGGGTATATTGTCTTCTGTATTGTTGTGTGTGAGAGAAGTTGAAGAAAAAATTGTAATTCGATAACTGAGAATTGAGGAAGAACATAGCGTGGTAAACATAAGTATAAGTACCGAAGGTTAGGCAAACATTTCGTAGCAGAAACTCTCACAGGAACGTAACTACATTGTTGTAGGTACTTGAGTCGCGGGTGTGTGCAGTGAAAGAGAAAAGAATTAAAAGTGTATTACCTGAGGAATGAAACTGTGCAAAGTGGGAGTTGTAAATTAAAAGGTCTGTTGCTGTAGAGGTAGAGTCATCTGTAAATTACAGGAAGAGTGGCAGATGGGAAAATAATCTTCCTTCTCCCCTCTTACTGACGGTTTACTATGGCCAGCTGGTGGCCTCTTACACCTTCTCTATTATCACAGAATAGAAAATTTATAGAATTTCCTTTGTTCCATTTTTTTTTTTCAAATTCTCCTCCGCTTCGTTATCACCCATTTCTGGTTACCTGAGTGCTGTACTCTGATGGCTTCATGGTACAAGAGGTGCTGTAAAAATGTGCATGTGCAGAGCTTTGTGCTATAGCCTCACCGCCTGATATGCAGTATGGCTTTCAGCTCGGAGCTTTTTGTAGTGCTTGGTCCGCTGTTCATGCAGAGGTGCAGTGGGTGGTCACATCATCTCGTATCTGCATAGGAATCTTGCCACTGATTACAGGTTTTTTTTCTACAAGAGCCATTACAAGCATCAGACGTAGATAGCGACGGATTCCACTACAGTGTCTAAGCATAAGAGAAAAATTGCCGTTCATCCAAATATCTAACTGTTGCTCATAATCACGCTGAACCATCCTTCTCATACGAGTCTTTCATCTTAACTCCGGATTTAACAGTGCTCTACCTTTCTTATCTTTATTTAAGATGATACATCTTATCAGTATTAGTTACGAATATCATCATCCATCGAGGTAACTTTTATCTTCACACAATATATACATCCATTTGTTTAAATAGGCTCAACCCTTCTCGTGTAATGAATTCATTTTTCTATTTAGCAATTACTCATTGATTTCTGCATCGAATCCTCAAAAAGGAGATGCTTCATCATTTTGAACCTTCCCCTCAACAAACCGACCCTGAATCACCAGATTTTGATCTGGCATACCTCAGGCTGTTTTCTGTTCAAAACCCTCCATTCCTTGCTAACCCAAGCATTCTATCTGGAGCTTCACTACTGATTTAAGCCAACAACTCAAACATTTCCTCCTACTGATCCTCATAAAATTGAGGCAGAGATAACCTATACTCAAAACAACCTCGCACACCTTACCAGCAGAGCAACACGCACTTCTAATTCTCCTTGATACAAGGTAAACACCCTTGACATTTTCCTCGTTACTCACCCTCGTCTTTGTCGTCATTACCATATAATCACCTCAAGGATCTCCTTAACTCTACAGCGTGTCTCTTATACACTACTGCTAAACACCAGCTGAATCACCGTCCTATGTAACACCATAGTGAGGTTAAATGTAACAGCCGGAAAATGTACCACACACTGTCACCGCTAACGCGTGGAACATACCTGAAACTATTACCCATGACACTGAACTGTTCATTACCTGCTGTGTCTCAGCTTCTCTTTTTAAACATCGAGGAAGAGAAAGTGAGCACAAATAGATATTTGGAAATCGGAAGGCTTGAAGGAACACGATGCTGGACAAATGAACATGGACAAATGAACAAAATGCAAAGGAAATCACCATCTCAATGGGAGAAAAAAGCAAAGTGTTTTGTGATTAACATAGAGGACAGAGAAATTTGGTCAAGTAGGGTAGAGTAACTCGGTCAAGTAGGGTAGAACAACTTGGTCAAGTAGGGTAGACCAACTTGGTCAAGTAGGGTAGAGCACCTTGGTCAAGTAGGGTGGAGCAACTTGGTCAAGTAGGGTAGAGCAACTCGGTCAAGTACGGTAGAACAACTTGGTCAAGTAGGGTAGAGCAACTTGGTCAAGTAGGGTATAGCAACTTGGTCTAGTAAAGTAGAACAACTTGATCAAGTAGAGTAGAGCAACTTGGTCAAGTAGGGTAGAGCAACTCGGTCAAGTCGGGTAGAGCAACTTGGTCAAGTAGGGTAGAGCAACTTGGTCAAGTAGGGTAGAGCAACTTGTTCAAGTAGGGTAGAGCAACTTGGTCAAGTAGGGTAGAGAAACTCGGTCAAGTAGGGTAGAGCAACTTGGTCAAGTAGGATAGAGCAACTTGGTCAAGTAGGGTAGAGAAAGTCGATCAAGTAGGGTAGAGCAACTTGTTCAAGTAGGGTAGAGCAACTTGGTCAAGTAGGGTAGAGCAACTTGTTCAAGTAGGGTAGAGCAACTTGGTCAAGTAAGGTAGAGCACCTTGGTCAAGTAGGGTGGAGCAACTTGGTCAAGTAGGGTAGAGCAACTCGGTCAAGTACGGTAGAACAACTTGGTCAAGTAGGGTAGAGCAACTTGGTCAAGTAGGGTATAGCAACTTGGTCTAGTAGAGTCGAACAACTTGGTCAAGTAGGGTAGAGCAACTTCGTCAAGTAGGGTAGAGCAACTCGGTCAAGTCGGGTAGAGCAACTTGGTCAAGTAGGGTAGAGCAACTTGGTCAAGTAGGGTAGAGCAACTTGGTCAAGTAGGGTAGAGCAACTCGGTCAAGTAGGGTAGAGCAACTTGACCAAGTAGGGTAGAGAAACTTGGTCAAGTAGGGTAGAACAACTTGGTCAAGTAGGGTACAACAACTTGGTCAAGTAGGGAAGAGCAACTTGGTCAAGTAGGCTAGAGCAACTTGGTCAAGTAGGGTAGAGAAATTCGGTCAAGTAGGGTAGAGAAACTCGGTCAAGTAGGGTAGAGCAACTTGGTCAAGTAGGATAGAACAACTTGGTCAAGTAGGGTAGAGCAACTTGGTCAAGTAGGGTAGAGAAATTCGGTCAAGTAGGGTAGAGCAACTTGATCAAGTAGGGTAGAGCAACTTGGTCAAGTAGGGTAGAAAAACTTGGTCAAGTAGGGTAGAGCAACTTGGTCAAGTAGGGTAGAGAAATTCGGTCAAGTAGGGTAGAGCAACTTGGTCAAGTAGGGTAGAGAAACTTGATAAAGTCAGGTAGAGCAACTTGGTAAAGTAGGGTAGAGCAACGTGGTCAAGTAGGGTAAAAAAAAAAAAATGGTCAAGTAGGGTAGAGCAACTCGGTCAAGTAGGGTAGAGCAACTTGATCAAGTAGGGTAGGGTAGAGCAACTTGATTAAGTAGGGTAGAACAACTTGGTCAAGTAGGGTAGAGCAACTTGATCAAGTAGGGTAGAGCAACTTGGCCAAGTAGGGTAGAGAAACTTGGTCAAGTAGGGTCGAGCATCTTGGTAAAGTAGGGTAGAGCATCTTGGTAAAGTAGGGTAGAGAAGCTTGGTCAAGTAGGGTAGAGAAACTTGGTCAAGTAGGGTAGAGAAACTTGATCAAGTAGGGTAGAGCAACTTGGTCAAGTAGGGTAGAGCAACTTGTTCAAGTAGGGTAGAGCAACTTGTTCAAGTAGGGTAGAGCAACTTGGTCAAGTAGGGTAGAGAAACTCGGTCAAGTAGGGTAGAGCAACTTGGTCAAGTAGGATAGAGCAACTTGGTCAAGTAGGGTAGAGAAACTCGATCAAGTAGGGTAGAGCAACTTGTTCAAGTAGGGTAGAGCAACTTGGTCAAGTAGGGTAGAGCAACTTGTTCAAGTAGGGTAGAGCAACTTGGTCAAGTAGGGTAGAGCAACTTGGTCAAGTAGGGTAGAGCAACTTGGTTAAGTAGGGTAGAGCAACTTGGTCAAGTAGGGTAGAGAAACTCGGTCAAGTAGGGAAGAGAAACTCGATCAAGTAGGGTAGAGCAACTTGTTCAAGTAGGGTAGAGCAACTTGGTCAAGTAGGGTAGAGCAACATGTTCAAGTAGGGTAGAGCAACTTGGTCAAGTAGGGTAGAGCAACTTGGTCAAGTAGAGTAGAACAACTTGGTCAAGTAGGGTAGAGCAACTTGGTCAAGTAGGGTAGAGCAACTTGGTCAAGTAGGGTAGAGCAACTTGGTCAAGTAGGGTAGAGCAACTTGGTCAAGTAGGGTAGAGAAACTCGGTCAAGTAGGGTAGAGAAACTCGATCAAGTAGGGTAGAGCAACTTGTTCAAGTAGGGTAGAGCAATTTGGTCAAGTAGGGTAGAGCAACATGTTCAAGTAGGGTAGAGCAACTTGGTCAAGTAGGGTAGAGCAACTTGGTCAAGTAGAGTAGAACAACTTGGTCAAGTAGGGTAGAGCAACTTGGTCAAGTAGGGTAGAGCAACTTGGTCAAGTAGGGTAGAGCAACTTGGTCAAGTAGGGTAGAGCAACTTGGTCAAGTAGGGTAGAGCAACTTGGTCAAGTAGGGTAGAGCAACTTGATCAAGTAGGTAGAGCAACTTGGTCAAGTAGGATAGAGCAACTTGGTCAAGTAGGGTAGAGAAACTCGATCAAGTAGGGTAGAGCAACTTGTTCAAGTAGGGTAGAGCAACTTGTTCAAGTAGGGTAGAGCAACTTGTTCAAGTAGGGTAGAGCAACTTGGTCAAGTAGGGTAGAGCAACTTGGTCAAGTAGGGTAGAGCAACTTGGTCAAGTAGGGTAGAGCAACTTGGTCAAGTAGGGTAGAGAAACTCGGTCAAGTAGGGTAGAGAAACTCGATCAAGTAGGGTAAGAGCACTTGGTCAAGTAGGGTAGAGAAAACTTGGTCAAGTAGGGTAGAGCAACTTGGTCAAGTAGGGTAGAGCAACTTGTCAACTTGGTCAAGTAGGGTAGAGCAACTTGGTCAAGTAGGGTAGAACAACTTGGTCAAGTAGGGTAGAGCAACTTGGTCAAGTAGGGTAGAGAAACTTGGTCAAGTAGGGTAGAGCAACTTGGTCAAGTAGGGTAGAGCACCTTGTCAAGTAGGGTAGAGAAATTCGGTCAAGTAGGGTAGAGCAACTTGGTCAAGTAGGGTAGAGCAACTTGGTCAAGTAGGGTAGAGCAACTTGGTCAAGTAGGGTAGAGCAACTTGGTCAAGTAGGGTAGAGCAACTTGGTCAAGTAGGGTAGAGCAACTTGGTCAAGTAGGGTAGAGAAACTTGGTCAAGTAGGGTAGAGCAACTTGGTCAAGTAGGGTAGAGCAACTTGGTCAAGTAGGGTAGAGCAACTTGGTCAAGTAGGGTAGAGCAACTTGGTCAAGTAGGGTAGAGCAACTTGGTCAAGTAGGGTAGAGCAACTTGGTCAAGTAGGGTAGAGCAACTTGGTCAAGTAGGGTAGAGAAACTCTGTCAAGTAGGGTAGAGCAACTTGGTCAAGTAGGGTAGAGCAACTTGGTCAAGTAGGGTAGAGCAACTTGGTCAAGTAGGGTAGAGCAACTTGGTCAAGTAGGGTAGAGCAACTTGGTCAAGTAGGGTAGAGCAACTTGGTCAAGTAGGGTAGAGCAACTTGGTCAAGTAGGGTAGAGCAACTTGGTCAAGTAGGGTAGAGCAACTTGGTCAAGTAGGGTAGAGCAACTTGGTCAAGTAGGGTAGAGCAACTTGGTCAAGTAGGGTAGAGCAACTTGGTCAAGTAGGGTAGAGCAACTTGGTCAAGTAGGGTAGAGCAACTTGGTCAAGTAGGGTAGAGCAACTTGGTCAAGTAGGGTAGAGCAACTTGGTCAAGTAGGGTAGAGCAACTTGGTCAAGTAGGGTAGAGCAACTTGGTCAAGTAGGGTAGAGAAACTTGGTCAAGTAGGGTAGAGCAACTTGGTCAAGTAGGGTAGAGCAACTTGGTCAAGTAGGGTAGAGCAACTTGGTCAAGTAGGGTAGAGCAACTTGGTCAAGTAGGGTAGAGGAACTTGATCAAGTAGGGTAGAGGAACTTGATCAAGTAGGGTAGAGGAACTTGATCAAGTAGGGTAGAGGAACTTGATCAAGTAGGGTAGAGGAACTTGATCAAGTAGGGTAGAGGAACTTGATCAAGTAGGGGTGGGAATAACAAAAATATGGATAATCATTTATCACTGTTGATAAGGCCGGAAACTAGGAATGGCGAGACATATGAGAAAGCGAGAGACCTTAAGCACAGAAGAATAAGTAGGCCTACTGGACGGGAGAGCCAAGAGTACTGTTAGGGGTTCTGCAGCACTAGACTCCGAAGGCTAACAGAGTAGGTGACTAATTTTAATTTGACATGTGGAAGAATAAGTAGATATAATCTGATGACAAAAGAGATCAAAGAAATTTCAGAATAATGGGGATTTTCCACTGAGGTGTATGACAGTGTTCTGAAGTGTTTTCAGGTAGTGAAGATGAGTCAAGCGAGCGAGTGTGGGAACACGAGTATTACATTACACAAGAGCCAGCAGAGGGTCAAGGAAGAAGTGCCAGTCTGGAAGGGAAATGAGCAGAGTTGTGCAATGAGTTGACGTTTTAGGGCCTGCAGAGAGAGAGAGAGAGAGAGAGAGAGAGAGAGAGAGAGAGAGAGAGAGAGAGAGAGAGAGAGAGAGAGAGAGACAGAGAGAGAGAGAGAGAACCTTTCAACCTTTCAATATAGTGGTCCTCTTTATACTGAAGATGGATGAACTAAACAAGTCGCGCGTGATCTATACATACAACCCTTTATCTGTTCTACCCATGCGTCACCAGGAGGGGCGGAGCATGTTTGACAGTGGAGGGGCTGAGGTGTGTGAGTGTCATGCTGGGAGTGTAGCTAGATCCGTGAGGCAGATGCCTCCTTCTCCTCTGATGTGGGCACAGCTTAATAATACAGACAGATCACCTATGATCTTACGAAATCTTAATATAAATGCTTATCTATCTGGGTGACCATACAGAAAACATGTTTACTTCAAGAAGAACGATGAAAGAAAAAGTCCTAAAATATATAAATCATGGAAAAAAAAATTCGCATAAAGATAGCGGGATTTGGGAAGGTTTTAAAGGAGCTAGAGGCTTGAAATAGCCCAACCACTACCTCCGCCATCTATGGATCCCACGGTCCCCGGGCATTTTGTTTAAACCTTTCAACAGCTTAGAAAGAGAAGTGGAAAAGTATTCCGCTGAGATTTCCTTCCAAATTTCTTTGATCTTATAGATAATTCTTCGTAGAAAACATGCCTGTGAAGGCAAGGATGGGTATGTATGGTTCGATCCGTGGGCCATAGACAGACAAGTACAGGGAAGGGTGGGTGTGCTTTAAAAGAATTGCATGAGGTCGATATGTGGTGCGAGGAGCGTTCATCATGATCTGTCAGTGGGCTGAACCAGGGCTTATGAGGGCTGCGAGGCTTCATCATGGATTAGGGCTGCTAGTTCTGATGTATTATACATGACAGTAGGAGAGTGTATACGAGTAAATGAGGACGGTATTTGTCTGTTCCTGGCGCTACCTCGCAACTCGGGAAACAGCAAATGAGTAAATAAAAATAATCAGTCCACGTCCGCTGTGCCGGACCAAGGGTCAAACTCGGATGCTTAAGTTTCCTCAAGTGGTATCAGCTTCATTACACATCAGTGCTCTCCATAAAGTCTACTCAAAACCATTAGCCTAAAACGACCAATCTTACAGAAACATCCAAATTTACCTTCCCAAACCATTACGCTCCTAATTCAACACTCCACAAGGAACAGCACAACGTGTGCAGTCCCTCCCTTCATCAGCTTATCCTTCTCATCCATAGAACCACATTCTCACACTAAACATATTACATTTCAACAGAAATAGCATAACAAATAAGCACACAAAGGTACTAAACTTTCTTCAGAAACAACATACACAAAGCCCTCATCCAAGAAACAAAACTTTAACCCACATCCTTCCTGCCTCCTCTCTAACATTACGCGATCTTAAAACAAGAAAGACGTCATACACAAAGAAGAGGACACATGACACCGAAACATTAAAAATCCAGTTCTCAAGCAATATCTAAAGCACAAAACAGATTACAAACAATGAAAACATTCTTCAAATACAATCCAAGAAATATACTACATCACACCATCTACAGTGTAATCAACTCCAACATATTCCCTCCCACCTTTCCACCTGCCCTCCCAGATGATCTCTCCAACTGCAGAACCTTATCAATATTCCTAACACATATCTCTGTGGATATAGCATTGCCTATCACCTTGCATCGCTCAGCAACCACACTCAAGATCCACGAAGCGAACTAATTATAAATCAAGTCCATCCTTTCAATATCCTCATCCTACACAACCCGCCAACCAGAGTCTTAATCAGCCACTCTCAGCAGCCAATCTCGCCTGACACGAGTTTCACATAACATTACTGAACACAAGAATCACCTGGAGCACACTAGATGAACCCTCTCCTTGATGACGTACTCATTCTGATGAATGTACACCTAACCCATTCAACCTACAAAGCCACCAAAAAATATACACAAATACTTGAAGGCATTTTAATTGTCACTCACGCAGTACATAGCATCCAAGCTCCAAAACTTAACTATTGATGATCTCCGATTCCATATCATGCCATCTCGAACCAAATAGACATAATCAACCAAACCAGCAAAATTCACATACGATCAAAACATAAAAAGATATACAACACAAACTTCCTCCATACAAAGTTGTATATCTCACAAGGCAGTAACAGTAAAAAAAAAATCTCTACCAACAGAAATAGCAGAACACATTCAAACTCTAGCTAGACAACACCATCATTAAACCTAATCACTGAAAAGGAAACAACAAACTGGCAAACCTACTTCAACATGATGAACGTCAATACCCCACATCAACCAACTCTGGCGCACGTTAGGAAAGGTACACACCTCTCTCACCAATTCAGTGATGTTCTTCTCCGAAAGAACACAGAATACTCAAGAAACACTACCCAA
This sequence comes from Panulirus ornatus, assembly GCF_036320965.1. Taxonomy (NCBI): domain Eukaryota; kingdom Metazoa; phylum Arthropoda; class Malacostraca; order Decapoda; family Palinuridae; genus Panulirus; species Panulirus ornatus. The sequence goes on along the minus strand of NC_092243.1, from coordinate 34,029,361 downwards.
AAATCAGCGAGAAACCAACTGCAGATCAGTGGTAACAGACATGAACAAAGTCCTTCAAACTGTACCCAGAAATATCCACACACAAAAGATATCACCCTACACAGCAAAGACAAAATGTAGTTAGCCATTTTCATAGCTGGCCACCAAGCCAGAGTTCCTTCCGCAGGTTTCCCCTCTAAGGATGCAGCCACACTTTCTCTAAACGTGTGGATACAAAACATGTTGACGACTTTGTCATGAACCAGAACACACACTTGTTCGAAGCACTAGTGTCAGAAACATGTTGGTAACTCTATCGGATCATGTTGGTAGCACTGGTATGGACGAGGCTTCCAGCTGCCAATACAAATGTAACATCCACACAAGCCTACAAATGAGACTGTTCGTAATTAACAGGATACAACTGGGTGATTCGTATGTGTGGTTACACAGGAAATGCATGCCACCAAGCCACTGTAGTTGTTTAAAGTTCACATTGGGTTGACACCTGATAAGACCTTACACCGTTATGGTAGACATGTGGAACCAGACGTGTCATTCAGCATGTACAGTCCCTCCCACGAGTTTCGCTTCGTCCTTGGTGCATATCTAACGAACATATGACTGATGACAATGACCGTATTATTGTTAATCGTAAAAGTATCCGTATGTACGACTGTATCTACATAACATGTATTGACACTAAACAAATCTTTTATATTGAAATAATTCACTATCGTGGGTGTACTGGAATACGTGGCTGTGCCTAAACATACACACGCACACTGGCCGTACCTGAACATAATCACTTAGGACAACGACAGATGCAGGTATACATCTGTACTGTCTGGCAGACGGGTTTGCTGGGATATTTTGAACAGGTGACCAAGACCGGTACGAATCCCCGCAACCAGGCGCCGTAGAGTCAGGTGGTCTGCAGTCCATATTGGTGTTCTGAGCCGGGTGTCCACTTTACAGATGTCGAGTCTAATTTCGTAGAGTGCCCACTAAAAATCGGACTTTGACATCCTGAAAAAAGTCTGGAATGATGCACCGTCCCCCAGTTGTGCAGGTTACAGTCCTACATCTCGTATCAAAGCACTGATAAGATTGTTCCTTTTACCAGAGGGTTTAGGTCTAAGCGAAGGACGTACCCAGCATCGGCGGCTACACTTAATGTGTTGTCTACATAACACTACCGCTGCGGCTGCAGCAAGTGACGCGTCCTCACCCGTCGTCATGATGGTGTTGGCTGCTGTCACGGACAAATGGGGACCAAATTTTTACTTCACCTCTGTTTCCAACATGTTGATGTCTCTGCCCCTAACAATGCCCGAAACATTGCTCTAATCAGGCCTGTGACATGATGTTAGCATGCATGTGACATGTTCCCACCATATTTCGAGCAGTGTTTATGACAATTTCTTAGGCAAGTGTGACGCACCCTAAAACACAACCCCTACACGGGACATCTCCGAGGAGCAGTAGTCCCATCTACAAACCTCTTCATCTTTTCCCATATGACCTTTCATCACCTCCTGCAAAACATGGTATAAAAGTTTCCTCAAATGCAGTTGACCTTATGTTTACATCATAGCGCCCTCACACCATCCACGCAACAACAAAAATAGAACACTACATTACACAAATGGAACAGCGACTCATCCAGGACAGAATGTCTCCACCTCCACACAAGTGTTCTGTCACCTTTTGGCATCATACAGACATGATTCCATTATATACCTTCCCATTACCTTAAATGAACAATCGTTTCTAATCAACAAAACCCCAGCTACTCTAGCCATCATATTCGACACACATATGACGATCACCACCGCACCACAAGCATCAAAACAAAATCAACACACTAACAAAATGCCCTTAAAACTCTTTCTGGTCCCATATTTAGACAAAACAAAGAATCCTTTAGTTTCCCCTACACACATTTCATGGTTATCTATCTTGTCAGAGAAGAGAACAAAGCTGTAAATCACACAAAATAGAGCACTGACAACAATCATTGCCTGCCGAGCTACCACAAACACTCATCATCTACACACCGAAGCAAAGATCTTCGCAATACAATGCCACGTTCGACATTCATTTTCACAGCAACAGCACTAGACCCTTTCCGTTTAACCCACTGCTTAACTGAGCGCTTGATTAATCCCCCAAGTCAAAATATGAATCTTAACTCTGCTTCACAACTTCAACAACCTATACTCACAATCCTGAAAAAACATATACACCTAGAAATGATCTAATAAGCACCAGACATCCGCTTCTCAACCCAGTTGTAAACACCGACTCACCAGAAATACATCCACTAAGACCACACTCGCCGGAAATGTACGAAAAGATCCACTTTTGTACGTGCTCTTGACATCAACCATCTCTACAACATCACAAACACCGATTCTGCTAACCACAAGACCCCAGTTGTCCAAGATGCAATATCCATAACAACAACATAACTGTTCATAACTGTTCAGCGCAGACACCAATACACAGTCTCATACCTCACGTTCTAAGTCGTCAAACACACTTTCCAAACCAATGAACAGCTGTATGCATGGAATTTCAGGCACCATGAAGGTTACGGAAAGAGAAATCCATATCATATTCAAAAGATTGTATCGTCTGTGCTAGTGATGAAATATTGAGATAAAGTCTGAGAGTAAAGAAAAGGAAGGAGAAACAGACTATCTGCAGTTTTAAAAGTTTAATGAAATCAAACAGAAACATTGATTCTTATAAATGAAGCAGACATATATATATATATATATATATATATATATATATATATATATATATATATATATATATATATATATATATATATATACAGCCTTTCTTAAAATCTTTTATCAGCAAGCAACCTGGCTATGATCATAATCCCGGCCTGGCTCACAAGAGGGAAACTGTCGGCACCAGACAATGTGTTACGGTAGGGGAGCCGCTCATAATCTCTGAGGCGATTACCCTTCAAATCCAGTAATGATAATTGCCTTACGGACAATGAAAACTAATCTCCGCTTCATCTAGTTCCGACTCTGGCTTAGATTAAGTGCGCACGGTTCTCTTGAGGCAATGTTGGCAGGGGGTTGGAACGCAATGACATTTGTAACGATAAACGCGTGAATGAAGTTTACTAATATGGGTATGAACACAGCGTACAAGAGTATTTATACTTGTATCTATATATATATAATGGTGTTGTGGGAATACCATTTATGATGACTATTTCGTTGATACGGAGAGGGGAGATTTGCACTCGCGTTACCCTAGCCTTGATAGTACATCAAAAAAAGTATTAGCGATGTAAGATTAGTGTGAAGAACACATATCCTTTGACCTGACATGTAGGATACAAATCAAACGCGAATACCGTCAAGGGTGTAGTGACGATAAGGGTGTAATGAAGATGAGGGTTCAGCATTGTAGCAGCATGGTAGACTTTTACCAGAGCAGCCAAGGAGCATAGCAAGCTGACCATGATAATCATAAAAGTTAGGTTCCGGGAAGGCGAAGTTACTCAAAAGGTAAATACAAGAGGACAACCTCTCATCGTACAAACCAAAATACGAACACTCGCACAAGCATATCAGTAAACCTAAAAACAATCAGCCGATCACATAACAAAATCTGACTACTATAAGAGTAAACATACAAACCAGCAAACACAAACTGTCACAGACACGCACTTAAAAGAACACACACAAATACACACACACACACACACATTTATATATATATATATATATATATATATATATATATATATATATATATATATATATATATATATATTCTCTCTTTTTTCTTTTAAACTATACGCCATTTCCCGCGTTAGCGAGGTAGCGTTAAGTTCAGAGGACTGGGCCTTTTTTGGAATATCCTCACCTGGCCCCCTCTGTTCCTTCTTTTGGAAAATTCAAAAAAAAAGAAACGAGAGGGGAGGATTTCCAGCCCCCCGCTCACTCCCCTTTTAGTCGCCTTCTACGACACACAGGGAATACGTGGGAAGTATTCTTAATCCCCTATCCCCAGGGATAATATATATATATATATATATATATATATATATATATATATATATATATATATATATATATTTATTTCATTTATTTATTTATTTTGGTTTGTCGCTGTCTCCCGCGTTAGCGAGGTAGCGCAAGGAAACAGACGAAAGAATGGCCCAACCCGCCCACATACACATGTATATACATAAACGTCCACACACGCAAATATACATACCTATACATCTCAATGTACACATATATATACACACACAGACATATACATATATACACATGTACATAATTCATACTGTCTGCCTTTATTTGTTCCCATCGCCAGCCCGCCACACATGGAATAACAACCCCCTCCCCCCTCATGTGTGCGAGGCAGCGCTAGGAAAAGACACCAAAGGCCGTATTCGTTCACACTCAGTCTCTAGCTGTCATGTAATAATGCACCGAAACCACAGCTCCCTTTCCACATCCAGGCCCCACACAACTTTCCATGGTTTACCCCAGACGCTTCAAATGCCCTGGTTCAATCCATTGACACCACATCGACCCCGGTATACCACATCGTTCCAGTTCACTCTATTCCTTGCACGCCTTTCACCCTCCTGCATGTTCAGGCCCCGATCACTCAAAATCTTTTTCACTCCATCTTTCCACCTAAAATTTGGTCTCCCACTTCTCGTTCCCTCCACCTCTGACACATATATCCTCTTTGTCAATCTTTCCCCACTCATTCTCTCCCTGTGACCAAACCATTTCAAAACAGCCTCTTCTGCTCTCTCAACCACACTCTTTTTATTTCCACACATCTCTCTTACCCTTACATTACTTACTCGATCAAACCACCTCACACCACATATTGTCCTCAAACATATCATTTCCAGCACATCCACCCTCCTGCGCACAACTCTATCCATAGCCCACGACTCGCAACCATACAACATTGTTGGAACCACTATTCCTTCAAACATACACATTTTTGCTTTCCGAGATAATGTTCTCGACTTCCTAACATTCTTCAATGCTCCCAGAATTTTCGCCCCCTCCCCCACCCTATGATTCACTTCCACTTCCATGGTTCCATCCGCTGTCAGATCCACTCCCAGATATCTAAAACAATTTACTTTCTCCAGTTTTTCTCCATTCAAACTTACCTCCCAATTAACTTGACCCTTAACCCCACTGTACCTAATAACCTTGCTCTTAGTCACATTTACTCTTAACTTTCTTCTTTCACACACTTTACCAAACTCAGTCACCAGCTTCTGCAGTTTCTCACATGAATCAGCCACCAGCGCTGTATCATCGGCGAACAACAACTGACTCACTTCCCAAGCTCTCTCATCCACAACAGACTGCATACTTGCCCCTCTTTCCAAAACTCTTGCATTCACCTCCCTAACAACTCCATCCATAAACAAATCAAACAACCATGGAGACATCACACATCCCTGCCGCAAACCTACATTCACTGAAAACCAATCACTTTCCTCTCTTCCTACACGTACACATGCCTTACATCCTCGATAAAAACTTTTCACTGCTTCTAACAACTTGCCTTTCACACCATATATTCTTAATACATTCCACAGAGCATCTCTATCAACTCTATCATATGCCTTCTCCAGATCCATAAATGCTACATACAAATCCATTTGCTTTTCTAAGTATTTCTCACATACATTCTTCAAAGCAAACACCTGATCCACACATCCTCTACCACTTCTGAAACCACACTGCTCTTCCCCAATCTGATGCTCTGTACATGCCTTCACCCTCTCAATCAATACCTTCCCATATAATTTACCAGGAATACTCAACAAACTTACACCTCTGTAATTTGAGCACTCACTCTTATCCCCTTTGCCTTTCTACAATGGCACTATGCACGCATTCCGCCAATCCTCAGGCACCTCACCATTAGTCATACATACATTAAATAACCTTACCAACCAGTCAACAATACAGTCACCCCCTTTTTTTAATAGATTCCACTGCAATACCATCCAAACCTGCTGCCTTGCCGGCTTTCACATTCCGCAAAGCTTTTACTACCTCTTCTCTGTTTACCAAATCATTTTCCCTAACCCTCTCACTTTGCACACCACCTCAACCAAAACACCCTATATCTGCCACTTTATCATCAAACACATTCAACAAACCTTCAAAATACTCACTCCATCTCTTTCTCACATCACCACTACTTGTTATCACCACCCCATTAGCGCCCTTCACTGAAGTTCCCATTTGCTCCCTTATCTTACGCACTTTATTTACCTCCTTCCAGAGCATCTTTTTATTCTCCCTAAAATTTATTGATACTCTCTCAACCCAACTCTCATTTGCCCTCTTTTTCACCTCTTGCACCTTTCTCTTGACCTCCTGTCTCTTTCTTTTATACATCTCCCACTCAATTGCATTTTTTCCCGACAAAAATCGTCAAAATGCCTCTATATATATATATATATCCCTGGGTATAGGGGAGAAAGAATACTTCCCACGCATTCCTCACGTGTCGTAGAAGGCGACTACGGGGGACGGGAGCGGGGGGCCAGAAACCCTACCCTCCTTGTATTTTAACTTTCTAACGGGGAAACAGAAGAAGGAGTCACGCGAGGAGTGCTCATCCTCCTCGAAGGCTCAGACTGGGGTGTGTAAATGTGTGTGGATGTAACCAAGATGAGAAAAAAGGAGAGATAGGTAGTATTTTGAGGAAACGAGCCTGGATGTTTTGGCTCTGAGTGAAACAAAGCTCAAGGGTAAAGGGGAAGAGTGGTTTGGGAATGTCTTGGGAGTAAAGTCAGGGGTTAGTGAGAGGACAAGAGCAAGGGAAGGAGTAGCACTACTCCTGAATCAGGAGTTGTGGGAGTATGTGATAGAGTGTAAGAAAGTAAATTCTAGACTGATATGGGTAAAACTGAAAGTTGATGGACAGAGATGGGTGATTATTGGGGCATATGCACCTGGGCATGAGAAGAAAGATCATGTGAGGCAAGTGTTTTGGGAGCAGCTGAATGAGTGTGTTAGTGGTTTTGATGCACAAGACCGGGTTATAGTGATGGGTGATTTGAATGCAAAGGTGAGTAATGAGGAAATTGAGGGAATAATTGGTATACATGGAGTGTTCAGTGTTGTAAATGGAAATGGTGAAGAGTTTTTAGATTTATGTGCTGCAAAAGGATTGGTGATTGGGAATAACTGGTTTAAAAAGCGAGATATACATAAATATACGTATGTAAGTAGGAGAGATGGCCAGAGAGCGTTATTGGATTACGTGTTAATTGATAGACGCACGAAAGAGAGACTTTTGGATGTTAATGTGCTGAGAGGTGCAACGGGAGGGATGTCTGATCATTATCTTCTGGAGGCGAAGGTGAAGATTTGTGGGGGGTTTCAGAAAAGAAGAGAGAATGTTGGGGTGAAGAGAGTGGTGAGAGTAAGTGAGCTTGGGAAGGAGACTTGTGTGAGGAAGTACCAGGAGAGACTGAGTACAGAATGGAAAAATCTGAGAACAAAGGAGGTAAGGGGAGTGGGGGAGGAATGAGCAGTGATGGTTTGCGCAAAAGATGCTTGTGGCATGAGAAATGTGGGAGGTGGGTTGATTAGAAAACGTAGTGAGTGGTGGGATGAAGCAGTAAGATTATTAGTGAAAGAGAAGAGAGAGGCATTTGGACGATTTTTGCAGGGAAAAAATGCAAATGAGTGGGAGAGGTATAAAAGAAAGAGGCAGGAGGTCAAGAGAAAGGTGCAAGAGGTGAAAAAGAGGGCAAATGAGAGTTGGGGTGAGAGAGTATCATTAAATTTCAGGGAGAATAAAAAAATGTTTTGGAAGGAGGTAAATAAAGTGCGTAAGACAAGGGAGCAAATGGGAACTTCAGTGAAGGGGGCTAATGGGGAGGTGATAACAAGTAGTGGTGATGTGAGAAGGAGATGGAGTGAGTATTTTGAAGGTTTGTTGAATGTGTTTGATGATAGAGTGGCAGATATAGGGTGTTTTGGTCGAGGTGGTGTGCAAAGTGAGAGGGTTAGGGAAAATGATTTGGTAAATAGAGAAGAGGTAGTAAAAGCTTTACGGAAGATGAAAGCCGGCAAGGCAGAAGGTTTGGATGGATTGCAATGGAATTTATTAAAAAAGGGGGTGACTGTATTGTTGACTGGTTGGTAAGGTTAGTTAATGTATGCATGATTCATGGTGAGGTGCTTGAGGATTGGCGGAATGCTTGCATAGTGCCATTGTACAAAGGCAAACGGGATAAGCGTGAGTGCTCAAATTACAGAGGTATATGTTTGTTGAGTATTTCTGGTATATTATATGGGAGGGTATTGATTGAGAGGGTGAAGGCATGTACAGAGCATCAGATTGGGGAAGAGCAGTGTGGTTTCAGAAGTGGTAGAGGATGTGTGGATCAGGTGTTTGCTTTGAAGAATGTATGTGAGAAATACTTAGAAAAGCAAATGGATTTGTATGTAGCATTTATGGATCTGGAGAAGGCATATGATAGAGTTGATAGAGATGCTCTGTGGAAGGTTTTAAGAATATATGGTGTGGGAGGCAAGTTGTTAGAAGCAGTGAAAAGTTTATATCGAGGATGTAAGGCATGTGTACGTGTAGGAAGAGAGGAAAGTGATTGGTTCTCAGTGAATGTAGGTTTGCGGCAGGGGTGTGTGATGTCTCTGTGGTTGTTTAATTTGTTTATGGATGGGGCTCTTAGGGAGGTGAATGCAAGGGTTTTGGAAAGACGGGGCAAGTATGCAGTCTGTTGTGGATGAGAGAGCTTGGGAAGTGAGTCAGTTGTTGTTCGCTGATGATACAGCGCTGGTGGCTGATTCATGTAAGAAACTGCAGAAGCTGGTGACTGAGTTTGGTAAAGTGTGTGAAAGAAGAAAGTTAAGAGTAAATGTGAATAAGAGCAAGGTTATTAGGTACAGTTGGGTTGACGGTCAAGTCAATTGGGAGGTAAGTTTGAATGGAGAAAAACTGGAGGAAGTAAAGTGTTTTAGATATCTGGCAGCGGATGGAACCATGTAAGCGGAAGTGAATCATAGGGTGGGGAGGGGGTGAAAATTCTGGGAGCATTGAAGAATGTTTGGAAGTCGAGAACATTATCTCGGAGAGCAAAAATGGGTATGTTTGAAGGAATAGTGGTTCCAACAATGTTGTATGGTTGCGAGGCGTGGGCTATGGATAGAGTTGTGCGCAGGAGGGTGGATGTGCTGCAAATGAGATGTTTGAGGATAATATGTGGTGTGAGGTGGTTTGATCGAGTAAGTAATGTAAGGATAAGAGAGATGTGTGGAAATAAAAAGAGTATGGTTGAGAGAGCAGAAGAGTGTGTTTTGAAATGGTTTGGCCACATGGAGAGAATGGTGAGGAAAGATTGACCAAGAGGATATATGTGTCAGAGGTGGAGGGAACGAGGAGAAGTGGGAGACCAAATTGGAGGTGGAAAGATGGAGTGAAAAAGATTTTGAGTGATCGGGGCCTGAACATGGAGGAGGGTGAAAGGCGTGCAAGGAATAGAGGGAATTGGAACGATGTGGTATACCGGGGTCAACGTGCTGTCAATAGATTGAACCAGGGCATGTGAAGCGTCTGGGGTAAACCATGGAAAGGTGTGTGGGGCCTGGATGTGGAAAGGGAGCTGTGGTTTCGGTGCATTATTACATAACAGCTAGAGACTGAGTTCGAACGAATGGGGCCTTTGGTGTCTTTTCCTAGCGCTACCTCGCACATATAAGGGGGGAGGAGGTTGTTATTCCATGTGTGGCGAGGTGGCGATGGGAACAAATAAAAGCAGACAGTATGAATTATGTACATGTATATATATGTATATGTCTGTGTGTGTATATGTATGTGTACATTGAGATTAATAGGTATGTATATTTGCGTATGTGGACGTGTAGGTATATACATGTGTATGTGGGCGGGTTGGGCCATTCTATCGTCTGTTTCCTTGCGCTGCCTCGCTAACGCGGGAGACAGCGACAAAGCAAAATAATAAAGATAATATATATATATATATATATATATATATATATATATATATATATATATATATATATATATATATATATATATATATATATATTCATATGAGTCCACGGGGAAAATGAAGCACGATAAGTTCCCAAGTGCACTTTCGTGTAATAATCACATCATCAGGGGAGACACAAGAGAGAAATATAAGTCAGTTGATATACATCGAAGAGACGAAGCTAGGACGCCATTTGGTAAACATGTGATTGTCCAAAACATACAACGAGCGTTTATAAACTTATTTTACAAATTTTATCAACAACAAAGTTATCTAATTTGTACACACCATCACTAATAACAAGATTATAATTCTTTGTGTATTTAATAATAGAAGATTCAATAACATTTCTCTTGGTAATAGAGCTAGAGTTAATAACTGAGATGGCATTACTCCAGTCAATTCAATGATCATAGATTTTAACGTGATTAAACAAGGCATTTGATTCTTGTCCCGTTCTTATACTATATTTATGTTGCTTAAGTCTAACAGAAAGATCCTAATCAGTCTGACCAACATAAAATTTATCACAATTTCCACAAGGCACTTTATAGATGCAACCAAGAGAATTTTCTGGTGAATTGCTGATTAAGATATTCTTTATAATATAATTGCTGCTAAAGGCAACACTTACATTAAAGGATTTAAGCAACATGGGGAGTAAAGGGAAATTATTACTAAAAGGGAGAACTAAAAGATTCTTGGTGTCAATGGGAGGTTTGGACTCAACTCTATAAACTGACAACAAAGGTCACATTCGTTCACACTCAGTCTCTAGCTGTCATGTAATAATGCACCGAAACCACACACACACACACACACATATATATATATATATATATATATATATATATATATATATATATATATATATATATATATATATATATATATAAATAAAGTGATGGGTGATTTAAATGCAAAGGTGAGTAATGTGGCAGTTGAGGGTATAATTTGTTTATATAGGGTTTTCAGTGTTGTAAATCGAAATGGTGTAGAGCTTGTAGATTTGTGTGCTGAAAAAGGACTGGTGACTGGGAATGTGGTTTAAAAAGAGATATATATAATTATACATATGTAGGTAGGGGAGATGGCCAAAGAGCGTTATTGGATTACGTGTTAATTGATATGAGCGTGAAATAGAGATTTTTGGATGTTAATGTACTGAGAGGGGCAACTTGAGGGATGTCTAAAAATTATTTGGTGAAGGTGAAGATTTGTGGAGGTTTTCAGAAAAGAAGAGAGAATGCTAAGGTGAATAGAGTGGTGAGAGTAAGTGAGCTTGGGAAAGAGACTTGCGTGAGGAAGTACCAGGAGAGATTGAGTGCAGAATGGACAAAGGTGAGAGCAAATGACGTAAGAGGGGTGGGGGAGGAATGGAATATATCAGGGAAGCAGTGATGGCTTGCACAAACGATGTTTGTGGCATGAGAAAGGTGGGAGATGGGCAGATTAGAAAGGGTAGTGAGTGGTGGGATGAAGAAGTAAGATTGTTTTAGAGGGAAGTAGTGCAAATGACTGGGATGTGCATAAGAAAGATGCAGTAAGATAAGAAAAGGTGCAAGAGGTGAAAAAGATGGTAAATGAGAGTTGGGGTGAGATAGTATCTCTGAATTTTAGAGAAGATAAAAAGATGTTTTAAAAGAAGGTAAATAAAGTGCGTAAGACAAGAGAACAAATGGGAACATCGGCAAAGGGAGCTAATGGGGAGGTAATAACATGTAGTGGTGATGTGAGAACGAGACGGAGTGAGTATTTTGAAAGTTTGTTGAATGTGTTTGATGATACAGTGGCAAATATAGGTCGTTTTGGTCGAGGTGGTGTGCGAAGTGAGAGGGTTCGGTAAACAGAGAAGAGGTAGTGAAAGCTTTGGATGGCATTGCAGTGGAATTTATTTAAAAGAGGAGAGGACTATGTTGTTGACTGGTGTGTAAAGATATTCAATGTATATATGGTTCATGGTGAAGTGCCTGAGGATTGGCGGAATGCATACATAGTGCCATTATGAAGGCAAAAGGGATAACGGCGAGTGTTCATATTACAGGGGTATAAGTTTGTTGAGTATTCCTGGGAAACTATATGGGAGGGGATTGACCGAGAGGGTAAAAGCATGTACAGAGCAACAGATTGGGGAATAGCAGTGTGGTTTCAAAAGTGGTAGAGGATGTTTGGATCAGGTGTTTGCTTTGAAGAATGTATATGAGAAGTAATTAGAAAAACATATGGATTTGTATGTAGCATCTATGAATCTGAAGAAGGCGTATGACAGAGTTGATAGAGATGCTTTGTGGAAGGTATTAAGAGTATATGGTGTGGGAGGTAAGTTGCTAGAAGCAGTAAAAAGGTTTTATCTAGGATGTAAGGTATGTGTACGAGTAGGAAGAAAGGAAAGTGATTGGTTCTCAGTGAATGTCGGTTTGCAGCAGGGGTGCGTCATGTCTCCATGGCTGTTTAATTTCTTTATGGATGGGGTTGTTAGGGTGGTGAAATGCAAGAGTTTGGAGGGGTATGTATGCAGTCTGTTGTGGATGAGAGGGCTTGGGAAGTGAGGCAGTTGTTGTTCACTGATGATACAGCGCTGGTGGCTGATTCGGGCTAGAAACTGCAGAAGTTGGTGAGTGAGTTTGGTAAAGTGTGTGAAAGAAGAAAGTTGAAAGTAAATGCGAATGAGCAAAGTTTTCAAATTCAGTAGGGTTGAGGGCCAAGACAATTGAGAGGTAAGTTTGAACGGAAAAAAAATGGAAGTGGAGTGTTTTAGATATCTGGGAGTGGATTTAGCAGCGGCTGGAACCGTGGAAGTGAAAGCGAGTCTCAGGATAGGGAGGAGGCGAAGGTTCTGGGAGCGTTGAAGGATGAGTGGAAGGCGAGAATGTTTTCTCAGAGTGCAAAAATGGGTAGTTTTGAAGGAATAGTGGTTCCAACAATGTTATATGGTTCCGAGGCGTGGGCTATAAATAGGTTTGTGCGGAGGGTGGATGTGTTGGAAATGAAATGTTTGAGGGCAATATGTGGTGTGAGGTGGTTTGATCGAGTAAGTAATGAAAGGGTAAGAGATGTGTGGTAATAAAAAGAGTGTGGTTGAGAGAGCAGAAGAGGGTGTGTTAAAATGGCTTGGTCACTTGGAGAGGATGAGTGAGTTAAGATTGACAAAGAGGATATATGTGTCAGAGGTGGAGGGAAGGATAAGTGGTAGACCAAAAAGGTTTTGAGCGATTGGGGCCTGAGCGTAAAGGGGGGTGAGAGGCACGCAAGGAATAGAGTGAATTGGAACGATGTGGTTACTGGGGTCGACGTGCTGTCAATGGAGTGTACCAGGACATGTGAAGCGCCTAGGGTAAATCATGGAAATTTTGTGGGGCCTGGATGTGAAAAGGGAGCTGTGGTTTCGGGGCATTACACAAGACAGCTAGAGACTTGAGTGCGAACGAATGTGGCTTTTGTTGTCTTTCCTTTGTGCTACCGCGCGCGCGCGGGGGGGAGGGGGATGCCATTTCATGTGTGGCGGGGTGACGACGAGAATGGATGAAGGCAGCAAGTGTTAATGTGTACATGCGTATATAATACGTATATGTCTGTGTATGTATATGTATGTATACTTTGAAATGTATAGGCACGTATATGTGCGTGCGTGGCGTTTATATATATATATATATATATATATATATATATATATATATATATATATATATATATATATATATATATATATAAGGTCGTATGTGGGTGGGTTGGGCCATTCTTCCGCCTGTTCCCCTGCGGTACCTTGCTAACGCCAGAGACAGCGACTAAGTATAGTATAGCATAGTATATATATATATATATATATATATATATATATATATATATATATATATATATATATATATATATATGTGTGTGTGTGTGTGTGTGTGTGTGTGTGTGTGTTTGTGTGTGTGTTTGTTTGTGTGTGTGTGTTTGTGTGTGTGTGTGTGTGTGTGTGTGTGTGTGTGTGTGTGTGTATATAATAAACCACAGAACGAATGTCCTGTAATGTGAGCTCACTCAGAATCAACGTATATATATCACCTTGTCATCACAGTAGCAAAATGAAACATGCAGTAGTACATTACAATATTGGAACAATGATTCACCCAGAACACAGTACATGCATCTCTACAGGTGTCTTCATGCGACTTTTTAAACCCCAAACAGACGAGAATCCAACCAGCACCTTCCTTTCACTTGAGGACAGTCAACTCTTCAAAGCACAAACTAGTTATCACGTACAACACACACGTGACATTCACTCCCAACGCATTAAACATCAACACAAAAGCTACATTACACAAGCCCTTCTTTCAGAAAACTGAACGGTACCAGATTTAGACTGGGAAAAAATCCCACAGTGGTTTGTAAAAATATTTCATCCATTCTACACTAAACTACGCCTAACCTGACTAGTTAGTCACCACACTTTCAAATACAACTATGATAACTATCCTACAAACCATTCAAAATATAACACTCATAACTGTCACCGTCTGCCAAACAACAACACACCCAACATCTTCAAAATAAAACAGAGTATCCCAACAGAAACTCACGTTAACCAGCTTGGCTCGCACATCTTCAAACCAGCACCAAACTCTCGCGTCCAAACTACTTTAATTTCAATCACCAGCCCCTACACACTAATGAAATGCTAACCGTATGTCCACAATTTGGCAGCTGATATTTGCCGATCACCCACAACAAACATAATAAAAAGATATATACACACGGAAACGCTACAACAGATACTAAACTACCATCTTCCCAACTTAGCTCCATCAGAATCCACCTCACCAAACATATATCCATCTGAGACCACACACGCCTCACACATAATATTTACACTTTCCCGTCTATGCTCTACACATTACCCACTCACATAACAATACAAGTGCCAGTTCAGCGAATCTCATGAACCATCATACCAACGATGCAGTTATCAAACTTATAAACATCAAAGACTTTCTGCTCAGTTGCCCAGCACTCTTCCCTCTGACGCACAACATCGCTTCACTTTAGTGACCTGCAGTCCTGTTCGGTAGACGTAGTCTGTCTTCTGAGTGCTTTGGAAGCCTCAAAAAAGACAGAAGGGTGCCTTGGGGCTGGTGGTAAGGAAATAGACAAATAATGAATATTGTGATGTTTCTATTCGTAAATATACATATATTTGAAGGTATAATCGTTCAAACAATGTTGTATGGATACAAAGCATAAGTTATAGATGAGGATGTGCGGAAGAGAGTGGAGGTGTTGAAAATGAAATGCTTTTGGACAATATGTGGTGTGAGGTGATTTGATCAGGTAATAAAAGGGTCAGAGAGAAGTATGGTATAAGAAGAGTGGTTGAAAGAGCTGAACAGGGTGTGATGAATGGTTTGGACATATGGAGCAAATGAGTGAGGAAAGGTTGACAAAGAGGATATACGTGTCAGAAGTGGAGGAGCAAAGAGAAGGGGGAAAAAATTGGAGATAAAAGGATACATGGGAAGAGATTTTCATTGACCTGGACCAGCATGCACGAGGGATTAGGCACGCACGGGATAGAGTGAAAGGGAATGATGTGGTATACGGAGGGCGACCCACTGTCACTGGACTGAACCAGGGCACGTGAAACGGCCGGGGTAAATCATGGAAAGGTCGGCAGGGGTCTGGTTGTGGATAGTAGGCTATTGTATCTGTGCATTACACGTGATACCTAGAGAATGGATGTGAGTGCATGAGGCCTCTCTTCGTCTGTTCTTGGTACTTCGTCGATAACGCGCTGAAACAGCAGAGGAGCATGAAAGGACGAGAGAAAATAGAAATAGAAATGAATATATATATATATATATATATATATATATATATATATATATATATATATATATATATATATATATATATCTGAAAACCCATAAAAATCTTCACCTTAGCCTCCACAAGATAATGATCAGACATCCCTCCAGTTGCACCTCTCAACACATAACATCCAAAAGTCTCTCTTTCACACGCCTGTCAATTAACACGTAATCCAATAACGCTCTCTGGCCATCTCTCCTACTTACATAAGTAAGTATATATATATATATATATATATATATATATATATATATATATATATATATATATATATATATATTTTTTTTTTCTTTTTTGTACTTTGTCGCTGTCTCCCGCGTTTGTGAGGTAGCGCAAGGAAACAGACGAAAGAAATGGCCCCCCCCCCCCATACACATGTATATACATACGTCCACACACGCAAATATACAAACCTACACAGCTTTCCATGGTTTACCCCAGACGCTTCACATGCCTTGATTCAATCCACTGACAGCACGTCAACCCCGGTATACCACATCGCTCCAATTCACTCTATTCCTTGCCCTCCTTTCACCCTCCTGCATGTTCAGGCCCCGATCACACAAAATCTTTTTCACTCCATCTTTCCACCTCCAATTTGGTCTCCCTCTTCTCCTTGCTCCCTCCACCTCCAACACATATATCCTCTTGGTCAATCTTTCCTCACTCATCCTCTCCATGTGCCCAAACCACTTCAAAACACCCTCTTCTGCTCTCTCAACCACGCTCTTTTTATTTCCACACATCTCTCTTACCCTTACGTTACTCACTCGATCAAACCACCTCACACCACACATTGTCCTCAAACATCTCATTTCCAGCACATCCATCCTCCTGCGCACAACTCTATCCATAGCCCACGCCTCGCAACCATACAACATTGTTGGAACCACTATTCCTTCAAACATACCTATTTTTGCTTTCCGAGATAATGTTCTCGACTTCCACACATTCTTCAAGGCCCCCAGAATTTTCGCCCCCTCCCCCACCCTATGATCCACTTCCGCTTCCATGGTTCCATCCGCTGCCAGATCCACTCCCAGATATCTAAAACACTTCACTTCCTCCAGTTTTTCTCCGTTCAAACTCACCTCCCAATTGACTTGACCCTCAACCCTACTGTACCTAATAACCTTGCTCTTATTCACATTTACTCTTAACTTTCTTCTTCCACACACTTTACCAAACTCAGTCACCAGCTTCTGCAGTTTCTCACATGAATCAGCCACCAGCGCTGTATCATCAGCGAACAACAACTGACTCACTTCCCAAGCTCTCTCATCCCCAACAGACTTCATACTTGCCCCTCTTTCCAAAACTCTTGCCTTTACCTCCCTAACAACCCCATCCATAAACAAATTAAACAACCATGGAGACATCACACACCACCTGCCGCAAACCTACATTCACTGAGAACCAATCACTTTCCTCTCTTCCTACACGTACGCATGCCTTACATCCTCGATAAAAACTTTTCACTGCTTCTAACAACTTTCCTACCACCCCATATATTCTTAATACCTTCCAAAAAGCATCTCTATCAACTCTATCATATGCCTTCTCCAGATCCATAAATGCTACATACAAATCCATTTGCTTTTCTAAGTATTTCTCACATACATTCTTCAAAGCAAACACCTGATCCACACATCCTCTGCCACTTCTGAAACCACACTGCTCTTCCCCAATCTGATGCTCTGTACATGCCTTCACCCTCTCAATCAATACCCTCCCTTTGAATGCAAAGGTGAGTAATGTGGCAGTTGAGGGAATAATTGGTATACATGGGGTGTTCAGTGTTGTAAATGGAAATGGTGAAGAGCTTGTAGATTTATGTGCTGAAAAAGGACTGATGATTGGGAATACCTGGTTTAAAAAGCGAGATATACATAAGTATACTTATGTAAGTAGGAGAGATGGCCAGAGAGCGTTATTGGATTACGTGTTAATTGACAGGCGTGCGAAAGAGAGACTTTTGGATGTTAATGTGCTGAGAGGTGAAACTGGAGGGATGTCTGATCATTATCTTGTGGAGGCTAAGGTGAAGATTTGTATGGGTTTTCAGAAAAGAAGAGTGAATGTTGGGGTGAAGAGGGTGGTGAGAGTAAGTGAGCTTGAGAAGGAGACCTGTGTGAGAGAAGTACCTGGAGAGACTGAGTACAGAATGGAAAAAGGTGAGAACAATGGAAGCAAGGGGAGTGGGGGAGGAATGGGATGTATTTAGGGAATCAGTGATGGATTGCGCAAAAGATGCTTGTGGCATGAGAAGAGTGGGAGGTGGGTTGATTAGAAAGGGTAGTGAGTGGTGGAATGAAGAAGTAAGAGTATTAGTGAAAGAGAAGAGAGAGGCATTTGGACGATTTTAGCAGGGAAAAAATGCAATTGAGTGGGAGATGTATAAAAGAAAGAGACAGGAGGTCAAGAGAAAGGTGCAAGAGGTGAAAAAAAGGGCAAATGAGAGTTGGGGTGAGAGAGTATCATTAAATTTTAGGGAGAATAAAAAGATGTTCTGGAAGGAGGTAAATAAAGTGCGTAAGACAAGGGAGCAAATGGGAACTTCAGTGAAGGGCGCAGATGGGGAGGTGATAACAAGTAGTGGTGATGTGAGAAGGAGATGGAGTGAGTATTTTGAAGGTTTGTTGAATGTGTTTGATGATAGAGTGGCAGATATAGGGTGTTTTGGTCGAGGTGGTGTGCAAAGTGAGAGGGTTAGGGAAAATGATTTGGTAAACAGAGAGAAAGCTTTGCGGAAGATGAAAGCCGGCAAGGCAGCAGGTTTGGATGATATTGCAGTGGAATTTATTAAAAAAGGGGGTGACTGTATTGTTGACTGGTTGGTAAGGTTATTTAATGTATGTATGACTCATGGTGAGGTGCCTGAGGATTGGCGGAATGCGTGCATAGTGCCATTGTACAAAGGCAAAGGGGATAAGAGTGAGTGCTGAAATTACAGAGGTATAAGTTTGTTGAGTATATATATATATATATATATATATATATATATTTTTTTTTTTTTTTCTGCTTTGTCGCTGTCTCCAGCGTTTGCGAGGTAGCGCAAGGAAACAGACGAAAGAAATGGCCCAACACACCCCCATACACATGTATATACATACGTCCACACATGCAAATATACATACCTACACAGCTTTCCATGGTTTACCCCAGACGCTTCACATGCCCTGATTCAATCCACTGACAGCACGTCAACCCCGGTATACCACATCGATCCAATTTACTCTATTCCTTGCCCTCCTTTCACCCTCCTGCATGTTCAGGCCCCGATCACACAAAATCTTTTTCACTCCATATTTCCACTTCCCTGGGGATAGGGGATTAAGAATACTTCCCACGTATTCCCTGCGTGTCGTAGAAGGCGACTAAAAGGGGAGGGAGCGGGGGGCTGGAAATCCTCCCCTCTCGTTTTTTTTTTTTTTTTTCTTTCTTTTTTTTTTTCCAAAAGAAGGAACAGAGGGGGCCAGGTGAGGATATTCCAAAAAAGGCCCAGTCCTCTGTTCTTAACGCTACCTCGCTAACGCGGGAAATGGCGAATAGTTTAAAAGAAAGAAAGAAAAAATTTCCACTTCAAATTTGGTCTCCCACTTCTCCTCGTTCCCTCCACCTCCGACACATATATCCTCTAGGTCAATCTTTCCTCACTCATTCTCTCCATGTGCCCAAGCCATTTCAAAACACCCTCTTCTGCTCTCTCAACCACGCTCTTTTTATTTCCACACATCTCTCTTACCCTTACGTTACTTACTCGATCAAACCACCTCACACCACACATTGTCCTCAAACATCTCATTTCCAGCACATCCATCCTCCTGCGCACAACTCTATCCATAGCCCACGAATCGCAACCATACAACATTGTTGGAACCACTATTCCCCAAACATACCCATTTTTGCTTTCCGAGATAATGTTCTCGACTTCCACACATTCTTAAAGGCTCCCAGAATTTTCGCCCCCTCCCCCACCCTATGATCCACTTCCGCTTCCATGGTTCCATCCGCTGCCAGATCCACTCCCAGATATCTAAAACACTTTACTTCCTCCAGTTTTTCTCCATTCAAACTTACCTCCCAATTGACTTGACCCTCAACCCTACTGTACCTAATTACCTTGCTCTTATTCACATTTACTCTTAACTTTCTTCTTTCACACACTTTACCAAACTCAGGCACCAGCTTCTGCAGTTTCTCACATGAATCAGCCATCAACGCTGTATCATCAGCGAACAACAACTGACTCACTTCCCAAGCTCTCTCATCCCCAACTGACTCACTTCCCAAGCTCTCTCATCCCCAACAGACTTCATACCTGCCCCTCTTTCCAAAACTCTTGCATTCACCTCCCTAACAACCCCATCCATAAACAAATTAAACAACCATGGAGACATCACACACCCCTGCCGCAAACCTACATTCACTGAGAACCACTCACTTTCCTCTCTTCCTACACGTACACTGGCCTCCCACACCATATATTCTTAATACCTTCCACAGAGCATCTCTATCAACTCTATCATATGCCTTCTCCAGATCCATAAATGCTACGTACAAATCCATTTGCTTTTCTAAATATTTCTCACATACATTCTTCAAAGCAAACACCTGATTCACACATCCTCTACCACTTCTGAAACCACACTGCTCTTCCCCAATCTGATGCTCTGTACATGCCTTCACCCTCTCAATCAATACCTTCCCATATAATTTACCAGGAATACTCAACAAACTTATACCTCTGTAATTTGAGCACTCACTCTTATCCCCTTTGCCTTTGTACAATGGCACTATGCACGCATTCCGCCAATCCTCAGGCACCTCACCATGAGTCATACATACATTAAATAACCTTACCAACCAGTCAATAATACAGTCACCCCCTTTTTTAATAAATTCCACTGCAATATCATCCAAACCTGCTGCCTTGCCGGCTTTCATCTTCCGCAAAGCTTTTACTACCTCTTCTCTGTTTACCAAATCATTTTCCCTAACCCTCTCACTTTGCACACCACCTCGACCAAAACACCCTATATCTGCCACTCTATCATCAAACACATTCAACAAACCTTCAAAATACTCACTCCATCTCCTTCTCACATCACCACTACTTTTTATCACCTCCCCATTTGCGCCCTTCACTGAAGTTCCGATTTGCTCCCTTGTCTTACGCACTTTATTTACCTCCTTCCAGAACATCTTTTTATTCTCCCTAAAATTTAATGATACTCTCTCACCCCAACTCTCATTTGCCCTCTTTTTCACCTCTTGCACCTTTCTCTTGACCTCCTGTCTCTTTCTTTTATACATCTCCCACTCAATTGCATTTCTTCCCTGCAAAAATCGTCCAAATGCCTCTCTCTTCTCTTTCACTAATAATCTTACTTCTTCATCGCACCACTCACTACCTATATATATATATATATATATATATATATATATATATATATATATATATATATATATATATATATATATACATATATATATATATATATATATATATATATATATATATATATATATATATATATGTGTGAATGTAAGTTTGCGGCAGGGGTGTGTGATGTCTCCACGGTTGTTTAACTTGTTTATGGATGGGGTTGTTAGGGAGGTGAATGCAAGAGTTTTGGAAAGAGGGGCAAGTATGAAGTCTGTTGGGGATGAGAGAGCTTGGGAAGTGAGTCAGTTGTTGTTCGCTGATGATACAGCGCTGGTGGCTGATTCATGTGAGAAACTGCAGAAGCTGGTGACTGAGTTTGGTAAAGTGTGTGAAAGAAGAAAGTTAAGAGTAAATGTGAATAAGAGCAAGGTTATTAGGTACAGTAGGGTTGAGGGTCAAGTCAATTGGGAGGTGAGTTTGAATGGAGAAAAACTGGAGGAAGTGAAGTGTTTTAGATATCTGGGAGTGGATCTGGCAGCGGATGGAACCATGGAAGCGGAAGTGGATCATAGGGTGGGGGAGGGGGCGAAAATTCTGGGAGCCTTGAAGAATGTGTGGAAGTCGAGAACATTATCTCGGAAAGCAAAAATGGGTATGTTTGAAGGAATAGTGGTTCCAACAATGTTGTATGGTTGCGAGGCGTGGGCTATGGATAGAGTTGTGCGCAGGAGGATGGATGTGCTGGAAATGAGATGTTTGAGGACAATGTGTGGTGTGAGGTGGTTTGATCGAGTAAGTAACGTAAGGGTAAGAGAGATGTGTGGAAATAAAAAGAGCGTGGTTGAGAGAGCAGAAGAGGGTGTTTTGAAATGGTTTGGGCACATGGAGAGAATGAGTGAGGAAAGATTGACCAAGAGGATATATGTGTCGGAGGTGGAGGGAACGAGGAGAAGAAGGAGACCAAATTGGAGGTGGAAAGATGGAGTGAAAAAGATTTTGTGTGATCGGGGCCTGAACATGCAGGAGGGTGAAAGGAGGGCAAGGAATAGAGTGAATTGGAGCGATGTGGTATACCGGGGTTGACGTGCTGTCAGTGGATTGAATCAAGGCATGTGAAGCGTCTGGGGTAAACCATGGAAAGCTGTGTAGGTATGTATATTTGCGTGTGTGGACGTATGTATATACATGTGTATGGGGGTGGGTTGGGCCATTTCTTTCGTCTGTTTCCTTGCGCTACCTCGCAAACGCGGGAGACAGCGACAAAGCAAAAAAAAAAAAAAAAAATATATATATATATATATATATATACATATATATATATATATATATATATATATATATATATATATATATATGATATTTCTTTACTTTTTTCGTGTTATAAACCCCGCAATAATAAAATGGTGGCGCAGTCAGGTGGTATCATCTTGAGGGAATGAGAGTAAGATTAATGATTACGCCTTATAAAAGTTACCAGAATTTTATTAAAGTCGGACACCTCTTTGAGACAGAATAAATGGATGAAGACATATATAATTGAGATATACTTTCCTTCTAGTTATAGATGAAGGGTAAGGATATAGGAAAGTGGAAAGTTGTACATGGGGGTAAATGTTATAGGAGAGTAGATAGGGAATAGAAGAAAAAGGTATAAGAATATGAAAAAGTTTTAAGAAAGTTTTTTGGGAAGAGAATGAAAACATAAAAAGAAATATTCATAATGAAGAAAGAGATTCAGTGTAAGGTGTCATCAAAATGATATATTCAGAATTGATATAAATTAAAAGCTGGTCAAAATCAGTTACGTATCCCTCATTTCAGTGTGGCTCAGAAAGAGTTTCTAACTTCAATAAAAACGTAATAACTTGTAAGAGAGACAGCCATCAATCAACCTCTCACACTCTCAGTGGAACACCATCTGATCCTGACCCACAGACTGAATGTTGCTGGGTTGATGACCCGGGGGAGAAAAGTTACACACACACACACACACACACACATACATACACACACACACACACACACATACATATCTATATATGTGTGTGTGTATGTGTGTGTGTGTGTGTGTGTGTGTGTGTGTGTGTGTGTGTCTGTCTGTCTGTCTGTCTGTCTGTCTGTCTGTCTGTCTGTCTGTCTGTCTGTCTGTGTGTGTGTGTGTGTGTGTGTGTGTGTGTGTGTGTGTGTGTGTGTTGTAATAATCTTACTTGATCGTCATCAACTATCAAGTAACGATCAGTTCCTTTTCAATTTTTTGTTACCCATATATATATATATATATATATATATATATATATATATATATATATATATATATATATATATATATTATCCCTGGGGATAGGGGAGAAAGAATACTTCCCAAGTATTCCCTGCGTGTCGTAGAAGGCGACTAAAAGGGAAGGGAGCAGGGGACTGGAAATCCTCCCCTCTTGTTTTTTTTAATTTTCCAAAAGAAGGAACAGAGAATGGGGCCATGTGAGGACATTTCCTCAAAGGCCCAGTCCTCTGTTCTTAACGCTACCTCGCTAACGCCAGAAATGGCGAATGGTATGAATTAATATATCAATATTTTTTTTTTTTACTTTGTCGCTGTCTCCCTCGTTAGCGAGGTAGCGCAAGGAAACAGACGAAAGAATGGCCCAACCCACCCACATGCACATGTATATACATACACGTCGACACACGCAAATATACATACCTATACATCTCAACGTACACATATATATACACACAGACGTATAGATATACACACATGTACATAATTCATATTATCTGCCTTTATTCATTGCCATCGCCACCCCGACACACATGAAATAACAACCCCCTCCCACCGCATGTGCGAGAGGTAGCGCTAGGAAAAGACAACAAAAGCCACATTAGTTCACACTCAGTCTCCAGCAGTCATGTATTTTGCACTGAAACCACAGCACCCTTTCCACATCCAGGCCCCACAAAACTTTCCATGGTTTACCCCAGACGCTTCACACGATCTGGTTCAATCCATTGACGGCACGTCCATCCCCGTATACCACATCGCTCCAATTCACTCTATTCCTTGCACGCCTTTCACCCTCCTCCATGTTCGGGCCCCAATCACTAAAAATCTTTTTCACTCCATCTTTCCGTCTCCATTTGGTCTCCCACTTCTCCTTGTTCCTCCACCCCTGACACATATATCCTCTTGGTCAATCTTTCCTCACTCATTCTCTCCATGTGACCAAACCATTTCAAAACACCCTCTTCTGCTCTCTCAACCACACTGTTTTTATTACCACACATCTCTCTTACGCTTTCATTACTGACTCGATCAAAAAACCTCACACCACATATTGTCCTCAAACATCTCATTTCCAGCACATCCACCCTCCCCCGCACAACTCTATCTATAGCCCACGCCTCGCAAGTATATAACATTATTGGAACCATTATTCCTTCAAACATACCCATTTTTGCTTTCCGAGATAATGATCTCGACTTTCACCCATTCTTCAAAGCTCCCAAAACTTTCGCCTCCTCCCACACCCTATGATTCACTTCCGCTTCCATGGTTCCATCTGCTGCCAAATCCACTCCCAGATATCTAAAACACTTCACTTCCTCCAGTTTTTCTCCATTCAAACTTACCTCCCAATTTACTTGTCCCTCACCCTACTGTACCTAATGACCTTGCTCTTATTCACATTTACTCTCAACTTTCTTCTTTCACACACTTTACCAAACTCAGTCACCAGCTTCTACAGTTTCTCAAACGATTCAGCCACAAGCGCTGTATCATCAGCGAACAATAACTGACTAACTTCCCAAGCTCTCTCATCCACAACAGACTTCATACTTGCCCCTCTACCCAAAACTCTTGCATTCACCTCCCCAACAACCCCTCCATAAACAATTTAAACAACCATGGAGACATCACACACCCCTGCCGCAAGCCAACATTCACTGAAAACCAATCACTTTCCACTCTTCCTACACGTACACAAGCCTTACATCCTCGATAAACACTTTTCACTGCTTCTAACAACTTTCCCCTCACAACATATATTCTTAATACCTTCCACAGAGTATCTCTATCAACTCTATCATATGCCTTCTCCAGATCCATAAATGCTACATACAAATCCATTTGCTTTTCTAAGTATTTCTCACATACATTCTTCAAAGCAAACACCTGATCCACACATCCTCTACCACCTCTGGAACCACACTGCTCTTCCCCAGTCTAATGCTCTGTACATGCTTTCACACTCTCAATCAATACCCTCCCATATAATTTCCCAGGAATACTCAACAAACTTTTACCTCTGTAATTTGAGCACACACTCTTATCCCCTTTGCTTTTGTACAATGGCACTCTCCAAGCATTCCTCCAATCCTCAGGCACCTCACCATGAGTCATACATACATCAAATAACTTTACCAACCAGTCAACAATACAGTCACCCCTTTTTTTAATAAATTCCACTGCAATACCATCCAAACCTGCTGCCTTGCCGGCTTTCATCTTCCGTAAAGCTTTTACTAACTCTTCTCTGTTTACCAAATCATTCTCCCTAACCCTCTCACGTTGCACATCACCTCGACCAAAACACCCTATATCTGCCAGTATATCAGCAAACACATTCAACAAACCTTTAAAATACTCACTCCATCTCCTTCTCACATCACCACTACTTGTTATCACCTCCCCATTAGCCCCTTTCTTTGAAGTTCCCATTTGTTCCCTTTTCTTACACACTTTATTTACCTCCTTCCAAAACATCTTTTTATCCTCCCTGAAATCTAATGATACTCTATCACCCTACCTCTCATTTGCCCTCTTTTCACCTCTGCACCTTTCTCTTGACCTCCTGCCTCTTTCTTTTATACATCTCCCAGTCATTTGCATTATTTCCCTGCAAAAATGGTCCAAATGCCTCTCTCTTCTCTTTCACTAATAATCTTACTTCTTCATCTCACCACTCACTACCCTTTCTAATCTGCCCTGCTCCCACGCCTCTCATGCCACAAGCATCTTTTGCGCGAGACATCACTGCTTCCCTAAATACATCCTATTCCTCCCCCACTCCCTTTACCTCCTTTTTTCTCACCCTTTTCCATCCTGTACTCAGTCCCTCCTGGTACTTCCTCACACAAGTCTCCTTCCCAAGCTCACCTACTCTCACCACTCTCTTCACCCAACATTTTCTCTTTTTTTCTGAAAACCTCTAAAAATCTTCACCTTCGCCTCCACAAGATTATGATCAGACATCCCTCCAGTTGCATCTCTCAGCACATTAACATCCAAAAGTCTCTCTTTCTTGCGCCTACAGAATAACACATAATCCAATAACGCTCTCTGGCCATCTCTGCTACGTACATATGTATGCTTATGTATATCTCTCTTTTTAAACCAGGTATTCCGAATCACCAGTCCTTTTTCAGCACATAAATCTAGAAGCTCTTCTCCATTTCCATTTAAAACATTGAACACCCCATGTCCACCAATTACTCCCTCAACTGCCAAATTACTCACCTTTGCATTCAAATCACCCATCACTATAACCCGGTCTCGTGCATCAAAACTACTAACACACACATTCAGCGGCTCTCAAAACACTTGCCTCTCATGATCCTTCTTCTCATGCCCAGGTGCATATGCACCGATAATCACCCATCTCTCTCCATCCACTTTCAGTTTTACCCATATCAATCTAGAGTTTACTTTCTTACACTCTATTACATACTTTCACCACTCCTGTTTCAGGAGTAGTGCTACTGCTTCCCTTGCTCTTATCCTCTCACTAACCCTTGACTTTACTCCCAAGACATTCTCAAACAACTCTTCTCCTTTACCCTTGAGTTTCAATTCACTCAGAGCTAAAACATCCAGGTTCCTTTCCTCAAACATACTACCTAACTCTCCTTTTTTTCTCATCTTGGTTAAATCCACAGGGAGAAAGAATACTTCCCACGCACTCCTCACGTGTCGTAGAAGGCGACTAAAGGGGACGGGATAGGGGGGTTAGAAACCCTTCCCTCCTTTTATCTTAACTTTCTAAAAAGGGAAACAGAAGGAGGAGTCACGCGGGGAGTGCTCATCCTCCTCGAAGGCTCAGATTGGGTTGTCTAAATGTGTGTGGATATAACCAAGATGAGAAAAAAGAAGAGATAAGTAGTATCTTTGAGGAAAGGAAACTGGATGTTTTACCTCTGAGTGAAACGAAGCTCAAGGGTAAGGGGAAGAGTGGTTTGGGAAGTTCTTAGGGGTAAATTCAGGTGTTATGAGAGGACAAGAACAAGGGAAGCAGTATCACTACTCCTGAAACAGGAGTGGCGGGAGTATGTGATAGAGTGTAAGAAAGTAAACTCTATATTGATATGGGTAGAACTGAAAGTGGATGTAGAGAGACGGGTGATTATTGTAAATGGAAATGGTGAAGAGCTTGTAGATTTATGTGCTGAAAAAGGCCTGGTGATTGGGAATATCTGGTTTAAAGAGACAGATATACATAAGCATACGTATGTATATAGGAGAGATAGCCAGAGAGCGTTTCTGGATTACGTGTTAATTGATAGGCGCGCGAAAGAGAGACTTTTGGGTGTTAATGTGCTGAGAGGTGCAACTGGAGGGATGTCTGATCATAATCTTGTGGAGGCGAAGGTGAAGATTTGTAAAGGTTTTCAGAAAAAAAGAAAGAATTTTGGGGTGAAGAGAGTAGTGAGGGTAGGTGAGCTTGGGAAGGAGACTTGTATGAGGAAATACCAGAAGAGATTGAGTACAGAATGGGAAAAGGTGAGAACAAAGGAGGTAAGGGGAGTGGGGGAGGAATGGGATGTATTTAGGGAAGAAGTGATGGCTTGTGCAAAGGATGCTTGCGGCATGAGAAGCGTGGGAGGAGGGCTGATTAGAAAGGGTAGTGAGTGGTGAGATGACGAAGTGAGATTATTAGTGAAAGAGAAGAGAGAGGCATTTGGACGATTTGTGCAGGGAAATAATGCAAATGATTGGGAGATGTATAAAAGAAAGAGGAAGGTGCGAGAGGCAAAAAAAGGGCAAATGAGAGTTGGGGAGAGAGAAAATTATTGAATTTTAGGGAGGATAAAAAGATATTTTGGAAGGAGGTAAATAAAGTGCGTAAAACAAATGGGAACTTCAGTGAAGGGGGGCTAATGGGGAGGTGATAACAAGTAATGGTGATGTGAGAAGGAGATGGAGTGACTATTTTGAAGGTTTGAGGAATGTGTTTGATGATAGAGTGGCAGATATAGGGTGTTTTGGTCGAGGAGGTGTGCAAAGTGAGAGGGTTAGGGTGAATGTTTTGGTAAACAGAGAAGAGGTAGTAAAAGCTTTCCGGAAGATGAAAGCCGGCACGGCAGCTGGTTTGGATGGTATTGCAGTGGAATTTATTATACTGCTTCAACCACTGCAGTTGGTAAATCATTACATATGTTAACAATCCTTTTGAAGAAAAAGTCTTTCGCCTCATTTGAGGTAAAACATGTGTCCACGAGTTTGTAAACATTACTACGAATGAAATCATACGAATCTATCTCTATGTAAGTCTTTATTTCGAGTTTAGTGAATCTTTGACAATTCTGAATGACTCTCAGATCATCCTTTCCCTTATCTTTTCTAAACTAAATGGATTTAAGTAGTTTTGTCAGCTTTCCTTGGATTTGTTCATCAGTCCGGGAATTATTTTGGTTGCTCTTCTCTGCGCTATTTCCATTCTGTCTATGTCTTTCTTCCAATAGGGTAACCAAAACTGAGGACAGTATTCAAGATGGGGACGCACGAATGACTTTAAAAGTACGGATAACATCCCTGGGCTTACTCGATAGCTCAACTTATAAATCCATGAATTTTCTTTCGTCTATTTAACTGCTTTAGTAAACGTTTACTTGGCTTTAGATCACCAGAGATTATTACCCCCAAAAGAGATTATTACACCCAAGTATCATTTTCCTCAATTCCCTTTTGCAGTTGAACAAAATTCATAATGTAGCTTGCCTTTTTTTTTTTTGTACTACCGACATGTAAGAAATTGCACTTATCGATATAAAAATTCATTTGCCACCTATGAGCCCAGTCTATATGTTTGTCTATGTCCGTTTGAAGCTACGAATTCTTATATATCATAATGCAACCCATCATCACATTATTAATATATATGAGAAACAGAATATGTCCCAAGACTGATCCTTGTGGTACACCACTTGCTACGTTTAACCACTCTATGACTTGAACATTAATCACAACTCTGTTTATGGCCAGTTAACCAATTTCTTAACCACCGAAGTACAACCCCATCTCTACCATGTGACTTAACTTTAGTTAACAACCTTTGATGCGGAACTTTATCGAATGCCTTTTTGAAATCCTTGATAGATGACATAACCACTTTACTATCATCATAAGTGATGATTATCTCGTTAAAGAAATCAAGCAGATTCGTCAGACCTGAACGATTTCGTCGAAAACCAAGATGAGAGTCATTCGTTAAGTGATGGCCCTCTAAGAGACAGTTGTAGTCTTATCCCGAATGATGTTTTCCATAAGTTTACCAACCACGGACGTTAAGCTGATTGGACGATAATTTCCAGGCAGTGATTTATTACCTTTTCTGAAGCTTCCATTTCCCCGGAACCTTCCACGTAGCAAGTGACTTACTGCAGAAAACAGTCAAGGTCTTAACTATCTCATTTTTCGCCTCTTTCATTGTTCCCGGATAAAACTGATCTGGGTCCGCTGTTCTAATTATCTTCATTTCATTTAGTGTTGATACTATATCTTCAACTCTTATCTCCTAGTGTCGCAAAATGTTTTCTTCTCTTAGCAGTTGACCTGGATTCGGGGCATGAGCTGCATCCCCAATTGTCAATTCTTATAATACAGCTGAAAAAAAAAAAATAAATGAAAAATAAAATCTTTGCCTTGTTTTCGTTGTCGTGAACCTAATCACCATTTTCAGTTAAATAGACCAATTGACTGGATAACGACTCTCTTGTCTCTAATATAACCATTAATCTAACTCCTTCGGATTTCCTTGGCTATTTTTAGCAATATAAGCTTTATACTAATATTTTATCTAACGCATAAATCTCTCAGTATCTGTACGCAGCCTTACATATTTTGTTTTATTAGACTGGTCATGGGTTTCTTTGATCTTCTTTTGGTCTACTTTCTTAGACGAGAGACATTTATGTCATCGTTCCACCATTTTGGCTTCGTATTGGAGAGAGACCGTCCACTACACGTTGGCACAAATGTTCCCTCCACTGCTTTAACCTTTTGTTAAGACTGTCCATATCGCTTTCGAGTATAGTATCTTCTCAAGTTTGCTGACACACTCACTCACCGCTCCCAAAACACCTTCCTCTCATGATCTTTTTTCTCATGGCCGAGTGCATTATCACTAATGATCACCAATCTCTCAATTCATTTTCATTTCTACTCATATCAATCTAGAGCTCAGTTCCTTACACTCTATCACATCCTCTCACAACTTCTTCTACAGCAGTAGAGAGAATCTTCTGAACCCTACTAGACTCTGGCTACTTAAGGTTCCACTGCTAGTGAAAAATAACTTATAGTGAGGCTGTATCACTGGAAGTACAGTCTCGCAAAAGAAATTCTCATTCTAAAGGAATCTACATTTCCCTGCTATTAGAAGTAGTGCTGCCTTGAGCTGCAGGAGCCTTTAGAAAGGTCCTGGGTAAAACTAGACTCTTGCAAGAAAATATGATTCGCTGTGATTCAGTTCTGAACTAATACTCCAGCTGATGAGCCCTTACTTTCATTTTCCTCCCTGAAATATCCTCTTGGTGGCGTAACATTTTCATCCAGCTTCGTAGCGTTACCTTGTTCATGATTGCGACAGGTAGCTCGACATTAATGTGAGTGGCTTGCTGGTTGGAGGTTCTACTTCAACTGCTTCCGATGTTGGGAGTTATTGAACTTTGCTGATCTATGTTTTGTTGTACCCATTTACATATAAAGTATAATTCTTCCAACAATTAAATTACTGCACATATTTTTCAAACTTGATTTGAGCCCCCGATTTTCTCCTCCATATGCCACTAACCATAGAGTATCTACAGTATTCCGTCCATTAATATGTCCTTTGTGCGTGTGACTGTTATCCTTAGGCTATGTCAGCCAGGTCTTGCAAGTGTTACCATTTATCAATTATCAGTGTGTCAGCTTGTCTGCCTACTCGCCTCTGGTGAACCGGAAGCAGTAGCATTAGCTTAATTGATTTACCAATGAATGTGGGTGGCACAGGGACCACTGTCAATCTGGTAATGGTATATATATATATATATATATATATATATATATATATATATATATATATATATATATATATATATATATTTTCCCTGGGGATAGGGGAGAAAGAATACTTCCCACGTATTCCCTGCGTGTCGTAGAAGGCGACTAAAAGGGGAGGGATCGGGGGGCTGGAAATCCTCCCCTCTCGTTTTTTTTTTAATTTTCCAAAAGAAGGAACAGAGAACTGGGCCAGGTGAGGGTATTCCCTCAAAGGCCCAGTCCTCTGTTCTTAACGCTACCTCGCTAATGCGGGAAATGGCGAATAGTTTGAAAGAAAGAAAGAATATATATATATACACCCTCATACACGCACATATACATATATACATATGTACATATTCGCTTGCCTTCACCCAATCCCGGCGCCACCCTGTCCCACAAGAAACAGAATCGCCACCCCTTGCGTCTGCGAGGTAGTGCCAGGAAAATAGACAAAAAAGGCCACTTGTTCACTCTCAGTCTCCAGCTGTCATGTGTAATACACCGAGACCACAACTGCCTATCCACATTCGGGAATTAAAGACTTTTCCATGGTTTACCCCCGACGTTTCACATGCCCTGGTTTAGTCCACTGACAGTACGTTGATCCCGGTATACCACATTGTTCTAATTCACTCTATTCCTTGCACGTCCCTCATCCTCCTGCATGTTCAGGTCCAATCGCTCAAAATTACTTTTCCCTCCATCCTTCCACCTCAAATTTGGTCCCCGCTTCTTCATGTTACCTCCACATCTTATCTATATATCCTCTTTGTCAACTTTCCCTCACTCCCTCTCTCCATATGCCCAATTCATTATAACATATCCTCTTCTGCTATCTCAGACGCACTCTTTATATTACCAAAATTCTCTCTTACCCTTTCATTACTCACTCGATCAAACCTCCTTACATCACGCATGGTCCTCAAACATTTCAATTCCAACACATCCACCCTCCTCCGTAAAACCCTATCTATAGCCAATGCCTCGCATTCATATGATATTGCTGGAACTACTATTCCTTCAAACATAACGATTTTCGCTCGCCGAGATAACTCTCTTTCCACACGTTCTTCATTGCTCCCAGAACTTTTGCTCCCTCCTCCAACCTATGATTCATTTCCATGCTTCCATTCGCTGCTAAGTCCACTCCCAGATATCTAATACACTTCACTTACTCCAATTTTTCTCCATTCAAACTCATATCCCAACTAACTTGTCCCTAAACCCTACTGAATCCAATAACCTTGCTCTTATATACATTTACTCTCAACTTTCTCCTTTCACACACCGTTCCAAACTCAGTCACCAACCTCTGCAGTTTCTCACTCAGATCAGCCAACAGTGCTGTATCAGCGGCGAACAATTTTCACTTCCCAGGCCCTCTCTTCCCCAACAGGGTGCATACTCACTCCACTCTCCAAAACTTGCATTTACCTCCCTAACCACCCCATCCGTAAACAAATTAAAAAACCATGAGAACATCACACACCCCTGTCGCAAACCAACCTTCACTGTTAACCAATCACTCGCCTCTCTTCGTACTCGTACACATGCCTTAGAACGTTGATAAAAACTCCTCACTGCTTCTAGTAGCTTACCTCCCACACCATATGCTCTTAAGACCTTTCACAAAGCATCTCTATCCACCCTGTCATATGCCTTCTCCGGATCCATAAATGCCACATACAAATCCATCAGTTTCTCTTAGTATTTCTCACATGCATTCTTGAAAGTAAACACCTGATCCACACATCCTCTACCACTTCTGAAACCGCACTGCCCCTCCCCAAACTAATGCTTTGTACATGCCTTCACCCTCTCAATCAATATCTTGCCATACAATTTTTTCAGGAATACTCAACAAACTTACGTCTCTGTAATTTGAACACTCACCTTTATCCTCTTTGACTTTATACAATGGCACTATACATGCATTCTGCCAATCCTCAGGCACTTCACCATGATCCATACATACAATGAATATCCTTACCAATCAATCAACAACACAGTCTCCCCCTTTCTTAATAAATTCAACTGCAGCACCATCTAAACCCGCCACCTTGCCGGATTTTATCTTCCGCAAAGTTTTCACCACCTCTCCTCTCTCACTTTGTACACCACCCCGACCAAAACACTCTACATTTGCTTCAGTATCATCAAACACATTTAACAAACCTTCAAAATACTCACTCCATTTTCTCACTTTATCACTACCTGTTAACACTTCCCCAATTGCACCCCTCACCGATGTTCCCATTTGTTCTCTTGTCTTACGCACTTTATTTACCTCCTTTCAAAACACATTATTCTCCCTGAAGTTTAATGATACTCTCACCCCAACTCTCATATGCCCTCTCTTTCAACCCTTGCACCTCCCTCTAGAACCTCCTACCGCTTTCTTTCATACATCTCCTATTCATTTGCAGTTCTTCCTTATAAGTATCGTCCAAGCGCCTCTCTTTTCTCTTTCACTAACAATTTTACTTCTTTATGCTACCACTCACAGCCTTTATAATCTGCCCACCTCCCACCTTTCTCATGCCACATGCATCTTTTGCACATGCTATTACTGCTTCCCTAGATACATCCCATGCCTCATCCACTCCCCTCACGTCATTTGCTCTCACCTTTTGCCATTCTCTACTCAATCTCTCCTGGTACTTCCTCACACAAGTCTCCTTTCCAAGCTCACTTACTCTCACCACCCTCTTCTCTCCAATAATTTCTCTTCCTTTTTGAAAACCTCTACAAATTTTCACCTTTGCCTCTACAAGATAATGATCAGACATCCCTCCAGCTGCCCCTCTCAACACATTCACATCCAAAAGTCTCTTTTATGCACCTATCAATTGACACGTAATCCAATAATGCCTTATCCTACCCACATACGAATACATATGTATATCTTTCTTTTTAAACCAGGCTCTCCCAATCACCAGTCTCTTTATCAGCACACCAATCCACAAGTTCTTCACCATTTCCATTCAAAACACTGAATACCCCATGTACCTCAATTATAACCTCAACTGCCACATTATTCATCTTCGCATCTAAATCACCAGTCCCTAATACCCGGTCACATTCACTCAGCTGCTTCCAAAACGTTCGCCTCTCATGATCTTTCTTCTCATGACCAGGTGCATGAGCACCAATAATCACCATCTCTCTCCATCCAATTTCAGTTTTACCCACATCAACGTAGAATTACTTTCTTACAATCCATCACACAGTCACAAAACTCTCGCTTCTAGAGTAGTGCTACTCCTTCCTTAGCTCTTGTCCTCTCATCAACCCCTAACTTTACTACCAAGACGTTTCTAAACTATTCTTCCTCTTTACCCTTGAGCTTCGTACCACTTAGAGAACATCCAGGTTTCTTTCTTTAAACATATTACCTATCTCTCCTTTCTTCTCACTTTGGTTACACCCACACACATTCAGACAACCCAATCTGGACTTGGAGGAGGATGAGCACTTCCCGCTTGACTCCTTCTGTTTCCCATTTTAGATATTGAAATACAAAGAGGGAAGGACTTCCAGCTCCGCGCTCCCGCCCCCTTTAGTCGTCGTCTACGACGCGCGGGGAATATGTGGGAAGTATTCTTTCTCCCCTGTCCCCAGGGATATATATATATATATATATATATATATATATATATATATATATATATATATATATATATATATATATATAGGGGAGAAAGAATACTTCCCACGTATTCCCTGCGTGTCGTAGAAGGCGACTAAAAGGAAAGGGAGTGGGGGGCTGGAAATCCTCCCTCTCGTTTTTTTTTTTTTTTTTTTAATTTTCCAAAAGAAGGAACAGAGAAGAGGTCCAGGTGAGGATATTCCCTCAAAGGCCCAGTCCTCTGTTCTTAACGCTACCTCGCTATCGCGGGAAATAGCGAATAGTATGAAAAAAAAAAAAAAAATATATATATATATATATATATATATATATATATATATATATATATATATATATATATATATATATATTGGAAGGGATCACAATTTTGCGCGAGATCAAGATATTTTTCTATGAGTCATTTTCCCCGTGGACTCATAGGAATATACATATATATATATATATATATATATATATATATATATATATATATATATATATATATATATATATATATATATATATATATATATATATTGGATTACGAGAGACTTTTGGATGTTAATGTGCTGAGAGGTGCAACTAGAGGGATGTCTAATCGTTATCTTGTGGAAGCCAAGGTGAAGATTTGTAGAGGTTTTCAGAGAAGAGAGTTTGTTGGGGTGAAGAGAGTGGTAACAGTAAGTGAGCTTAGGAAGGCGACTTGTGTGAGGAAGTACCAGGAGAGACTGAGTACAGAATGGAAAAAGGTGAGAGCAGAGGACGTAAGGGAATTTGGAGAAGGAATGGAACGAATTAAGGGAAGCAGTGATGGCTTGCGCAAAAGATGCTTGTGGTATGAGAAACGTGGGAGGTGGGTAGATTAGAATGGGATGTGAGTGGTGCGATGAAGAAGTGAGATTATTAGTGAAAGAGAAGAGAGAGGCATTTGGACGATTCTTGCAAGGAAATAGTGCAAATGACTAGGAGATGTATAAAAGAAAGAGGCAGGAGGTCAAGAGAAAGGTGCAAGATGTGAGGGCAAATGAGAGTTGGGGTGAGAGAGTATCATTAAATATTAGGGAAAATAAAAAGATGTTTTGGAATGAGGTGAATAAAGTGCGTAAGACAAGAGAAGAAATGGGAACATCGGTGAAGGGGGCTAATGAGTTAATAACAAGTAGTGGTGATGTGAGAAGGAGATGGAGTGAGTATTGTGAAGGTCTGTTGAATGTTGAATCATGATAGAGTGGCAGAAGTGAGAGGGTTAGGGAAAATGATTTGGTAAACAGAGAAAAGGTAGTAAAAGCTTTGCGGAAGATGAAAGCCGGCAAGGCAGCGGGTTTGGTTGGTATTGTAGTGGAATTTATTAAAAAAAAAAGGGGGTGATTATATTGTTGACTAGTTGGAAAGGATATCTAACGTATGTATGACTCATGGTGAGGTTCCTGAGGATTGGCGGAATGCATGCATAGTGCCATTGTACAAAGGCAAAGGGGATAAAGGTGAGTGTTCAAATCATAGAGGTAAAAGCTTGTTGAGTATTCCTTGGAAATTATATGGGAAGGTAATGACTGAGAAGGTAAAGGAAGCATGTACAGAGCATCAGATTGGGGAAGAGCAGTGTGGTTTCAGAAGTGGTAGAGGATGTGTGGATCAGGTATTTGCTTTGAAGAATGTATGTGAGAAATACTTAGAAAAACAAATGGCTTTGTATGTAGCATTTATGGATCTGGAGAATGCATATCATAGAGTTGATAGAAATGCTCTGTGGAAGATATTAAGAATATATGGTGTGGGAAGCAAGTTGTTAGAAGCAGTGAAAAGTTTTTATCGAGGATGTAAGGCATGTGTACAAGTAGGAAGAGAGGAAAGTGACTGGTTCTCAGTGAATGTCGGTTTGCGGCAGGGGTGCGTGATCTCTCCCTGGTTGTTTCATTTGTTTATGGATGGGGTTGTTAGGGAGGTGAATGCAAGAGTTTTGGGTAGAGGGGCAAGTATGCAGTCTGTTGTTGATGAGAGGGCTTGGGAAGTAAGTCAGTTGTTGTTCGCTGATGATACAGCGCTGGTGGCTGATTCGGGTGAGAAACTGCAGAAGATGGTGACTGAGTTTGGTAAAGAGTGTAAAAGAAGAAAGCTGAGAGTAAATGTGAATAAGAGCAAAGTTATTAGGTACAATAAGGTTGAGGGACAAGTTAAGTTAAGTTTGAATGGAGAAAAACCGGAGGAAGTGAAGTGTTTTAGATATCTGGGAGTGGATTTAGCAGCGGATGGACCCATGGAAGCGAAAGTTCTGGGAGCATTGAAAAATGTGTGGAAGGCGAGAACATTATCTCGGAAAGCAAAAATGGGTATGCTCGAAGGGATAGTGGTACCAACAATGTTATACGGTTGCGAGGCGTGGGCTATAGATAGAGATGTGCGGAGGAGGGTGGATGTGTTGGAAATGAAATGTTTGAGGACAATATGTGGTGTGAGGTGGTTTGATGGAATAAATAATGAAAGGGGAAGAAAGATGTGTGGTAATAAAATGAGTGTGGTTGAGAGAGCAGTAGAGGGTGTTTTAAAATGGTTTGGTCACATGGAGAGAATGAGCGTGGAAAGATTGACAAAGAGGATATATGTGTCAGAGGCGGAAGGTACGAGGAGAACTGGGAGACCAAATTGGAGGTGGAAGGATGGAGTGCAAAAATTTTGAGAGATCGGGGCCTGAACATGGAGGAGGGTGAAAGGCGTGCATGGAACAGAGTGAATTGGAACAATGTGGTATACTGGGGTCGACGTGCTGTCAATGGATTGAACCAGGGCATCTGAAGCGTTTGGGGTAAACCAGGGAAAGTTTTGTGGGGCCTGGATGTGGAAAGGGAGCTGTGGTTTTGGTGCATTATACATGACAGCTAGAAACCGAGTGTGAACGAATGTGGCTTTCGTTGTCTTTTCCTAGCGCTACCTCGCGCGCATGCGGGGAGGGGGTGTCGTTTCATGTGTGGTGGGGTGGTGACGGGAATGAATAAAGGCAGCAAGTATGAGTTATGCACATGTGCATATATGTATATGTCTGTGTATGTATATATATGTATACGTTGAAATGTTTAGGTATGTATATGTGCGTGTGTGTACGTGTATGCATATACATGTGTACGTGGGTGGGTTGTGCCATTTTTCGTCTGTTTCCTTGCGTTATATATATATATATATATATATATATATATATATATATATATATATATATATATATATATATATATTCAAACGTTTTCCATGAACTCAGATAGTATATGCAAGAACATGGACATGACTGATCAAGTTACCGTTCATTATCGTTAATTAATATATGTTTTAATGGCAACATTTACTGAAACTATTTCTCCATCAAACTGTCGGACAGTGTCTCTAAATGTAAATTTTTGAAAGGCACAGCACGAGTGAACTGTGATGAACAATAGTGAAGTGTCACCACAAAAAATATCTTTAGTAAGTGAATTGGGGCCTACGATAATGAAGTGTAGTTTACTAGAGTGCTGAGAGAATTGGGCTAAGTTTAGTAAAACGTTTACCTTACCAAAGTTTTACTTTACCAAAAGGTGGTTAACTGTTGCCCTCTTACAGTACTAGCAAAGTAGGGCGAAGACTAATGGAAGGAGTCTGTTTGGACTTAGTTAAGGCGATGAATCTTAAACGTGGAAAACTAAAGGTCTTCGTTAAGGACCGTGTAAAAGAAAAAAAGAGAAAAAAAGAGGCAGTTACGGCAAGTGAGGAGACAGTGGGCGTGAGAAATGTATACATGGACATGTAATGGAGAGACATAAACATGGACGGAACAGAAGGAAGAATGAACACAACTTGGGGAAAGGGTGGAACATGATGTGGAAGGGTATAGAAAGTGCTTTGCACGATTTAGTTATTGCTTAAATCTATACCTGGACAAGACATGAAATTAATTCTTCGATGTCTGAGACGGTTGAAGAGTATGACGGTGTCTATATGGGTTGTATAGTTTTAGAATCTTGCTACTTACTGTGTTGTTCGAGCATTAATGTAACTTAAGGTCAAGATAACAAGGCCAGTTTAGAGAGCTTCTGGTACTGCTCACAGGGTAAACCTCAGCAGCATTCATCATGGTGCCTCCTGAGGTGGGAACATATAAGGTTTTGAAAAAATACAGTGAACTGACGCTATCAACTCTCACATGCGAACTTCAGGAAGAAGTTGAGAAGCAGTCCAGAAAATGGGTTTCTTGCAACAACGGCATCCGTTACGACTGGACTGACAGAACTGGAAACAGATCGTGTTTATAGACAGCAAGCAAAATTTGGGAAACGTGATCAGTGTGGGATTTACAGATTCTCACTGAAGATATATCTTGAATACCATTAAGGTTACTGGATATCAATAACGAGTTCATCTATCAATTGGATATGAAGGGGCTTCACCTAAACCATAATCATGTCGAAGCAATCAGATTCTCCACGACGCCATTCCCGGCTCATATACACTCAGCTACAGGAGTTCGTTAGCACCTACCTAGCATGTCTTGTCATATGAGCTGGTAATTCTGTATGGGGAGGAGGAGTCAGGGTACGTGGAACATGGTAGAGTGACGTGAACTGTTAATTGCTGTCGGGTGCAAACGGTGGGTTAGCACAAATACTGTTAGGGTAAGCAATTAATGACTACTATCATCCGATATCACTGGCCAGAGAAGGGTGGGTGAAAACATGGTAAAAGGTGTCAGGGAGACTAATAGGGGCAGTAGAGGGAGGAGGCCACAAGACATAACTATTTGTCCATAAATGTTGCATGATACTCTTTGAAACAGTTGATGTGTATATATATTTTAACTATATGGTATGCAGAATCCTGCATGGACTAATTAACATAGTGACATCTAACATCATTATTACTTGATGATTGACAGCTGGTGTACGACAAGATATATTATCAACACCACGAAGTGTTACGTTTGTTAACATTCATTTGGGCGTTGTTTACATGCCTGATCATTATCAATTATACAAAACACATCAACAGATCAATCTACAAGAGCAATTTGAATGTTTTATTAATGGCCATCAATTTAACAGTTCACGTCACTCTACTGTGTTCCACGTACCCTAACTCCTCCCTTCATACGATGTTACCAGCTCAGATGACAAACATACTAGGTACGTGCTCGCGAACTCCTATGGTCGAGTGTACATAGACCTCAGGCTTAGTCTGGACAGCCAGAATTGTGGCAAGGAAGGATACCACACTAATGGCTGTTTCAGGTGGATGTGTATGATGAATTTGGTGTTGACCGAGGCTGGGAAAATTGCCTCACACTCTACTGGTATGGATCACT
The DNA here is from genome assembly GCF_036320965.1 of Panulirus ornatus. NCBI lineage: Eukaryota > Metazoa > Arthropoda > Malacostraca > Decapoda > Palinuridae > Panulirus > Panulirus ornatus. The sequence continues at coordinate 33,988,826 of NC_092243.1, read as the reverse complement.
TGCCTACAGAGTTGTGCTAAGATTTTGGAGGCTTGGAAGGACATAGGTCTAGTGAAAAGGAATTTGACAAGAGCCCAGGCAGGACAGGTACTTGCTAAGTAATGTTCAAGACTGTCCTAACATGGGTCCTGCGATAAGAAGGCATTGGTAGGATACTAAATTTTCGTCATGTGAGAGAAGAGCAATACTCCGTTCCCCTATAGGCTAAATACGACGGGATCCCAACAGTGAGATTAATGGAATCCTGCCGGATTCATGAGCATCTCAAGAGCACCTTGCATATATTCCTATGATATGGACCCTAAGCTTGCCTTGTCAAACTGCATATGGGTGACCTATCGGCGAGCATGCTTAATTTTTGTTCATGTCATAATGTTCAACCCAAATGCAACGAAGATTTCGAACAATTTACGTTTCTCCATTTCTTCGATCTGCACTTGGGTAAGGATCATTTGAAAATTTATCTTTGAAAAGATAAAATGCCTTATTTAACCGTTCTGTGTAAGGTAAAGACTGTGGTAGTTCAACGTCCAATTCTCTTGACTCATTTATGCTCCAGCGGCGTATTCCCACATAACTCAGTGCAGTGTGGGAGGTGCTGCCTGCAGCACCAGTTGACCTACTAACCAGGATACACCAACACGCGTTGTCAGTATCGCTCTTCCTGTGCTGGACTGTACGGCTAGCTGCCTACGACAGACCAATAATTCTGCATTCCTTTTACTTTACGACTGAAAATGTCTACATCCTAAACTAGATCTTTTGCGTAAATATCTACGGGTTATTTCAAGGCAAAAGTGCTTAACATGCTAGTAAGGGAGGGCATGCTATACAATTCTCTTAACCATATCTTGTAACAATGCACCTGGCCCAGCCATCCCGCACAGTCAGGAAAAAAGCTACTGGAAAGCAGACTGGTCAGCACTCGCACAATACATAAACACCAAGCTCCATAACTTCATACTAGATAACTTCCCCTTCCTCGACCATATAATCTCACACTTTATCATCACCAGAAACCATGCCAGGTACAAACACATACCAAGAGGACATAACAAGTAATGCAACTCAAACTTCTCCCACTAGTTCTAGACTTTTTAAAGCAAAGATAAAAAACTCATAGAAAGCCTTTCACCATCAATACAAGCTATGAACTGCAAACAAACTCTAAAGAACACTACCACTAACCCAAGCAATGACAGTAAACACCAACTTCAACCACAAAACCAGGAGCAGCCAACTCTAGCGAGCGGTAAAAGAGAATTCACACTTCCCAAACCACCCTAGCCCACACACGTGAAGCACTTGTATTCAAAACCCATGAACATCCCTTCCCCCAAAACATATACAAACACACATCCGGAACAGCCATAAACCAACCATACTCCTAGATAGGACAGCCATGAAAAACCCACAGAACAAAGGAAAAAACTACACGCCCTGCCTTCACCCCCACTGACACATCTCATTAAAATCGTAAAAAACTCCTTTGCAAAGTTCCATATCAAACGCTTCGTTCTAATTGAAATCCTTGCACTTACAGTTACTTTCAACTATCCCCTGATACAAACAGAATGCATCCTAAAACCCTCCAGGACAACTTGCCATCCTCCTATCAGCTTATATTACTGCTTCCATAATCATGCAACATCATGAGTGAAAATGGTGTGCAAAATGGTCAGCAAAGACATTCAATTCTCATCCACACAGTGCGGCTTAAATCCGTCACTCTACTGCCGCACGGAACACAGACTTCATACAATACATCGTGGATGGTTTCAATCTACCACACTCCCCGCACCTCACAGAGATAGTGGTCATAGATATCAGTGAAACACTCGACACTGTCCGCGACACATCCTCACACAAACGATACTTGACACCTCCCAGAGTCCTTCACAAAGATTTGTCTCCAAAATCCTTCATTTAAAGACTGAGTCCCCTGGGAAGCTGTTTTTCTCCAGTTCTTCTCATTCTCTTTCTACATTACCTTGCGTTACTTGCAGACCACAGTGGGAAAACCAGACCATATGCAGACGACATTGCAGTACCTGGACACTACTCAACTACGTTACTCAGAACACTGGCTCACTCAAAAGAATCTGTATCACAACAGAGATCATCGTCACACTCTTAACCCCCGACAGACATGAATCAACCTACACCTACTCATAGCCCGGCTGGCATTCATACTCAACGAAACTCGCACCATATTATGTATCGCATTCAATATACATGCCAATAATTTCTTACAAGACAAATGTTCCCAAAAAGGCGATAAAAAAACTACATGCCCTCAGGACATTCACGGGCACCAATTTTGGACGTTTTATACTTTCATCTCTGTGAAATAATACATCCACTTCAACATAAACTACGCCTTTTCTGCCCCGTTATCCACCCTGAGAAAGCTGCAAGTCACAAAAAATAGAGCACTCAGAACATTCACCAGCTGTCTAGCAACCACAAACATTCACCTCTGCACAGCTAAGCAAATATACTTCCAATATAATCTCACTTCAACATACTCGGCACTGAGTTCTTTACAACAACACTAGACCGCTCTTATCTAATCCACTCAAATGCGAGACACAAAACATCATATAAACGAAAAATATTACCTCTACTTCACACTTCAGTAACACAAATCTTCATCTGCATTCCAACACCGATTCAGTACATTACAATATGCGACAATCATACTGAGAACACGAAACCTTACCCCATTATTGTCTTGTATTCACCCTAAAAGGACGTACACGCAAAACCATCGCACTTTCTCACCTGTAGTCCTGCCCAGTTGACGTGACCGGTTTCCTTAGCTACGCAGAAACTCCAGTGAAAGGGTTTCAGTGGCAGGAAGGTTTGGTAATGTGTACATACATACGTATCCCCCCTAGCCGCTATACGAAACCTAAACCTCTTTAACACTCCCACTTACTCACAACTGAAGCGGTTAAGCACAGGAAATCATCTCCCAACAATAAATTAAACGGGGAACATAAATCCCAATCCTGAGCCAGCCAAGCCCAGTATAATTAAGACCTTAAGGAACTCCCTTCCAACTGGATCGGATACCACGTCCTGGTGAGACTTTTTCTACGTCTCAAGGACCATTGTAGGTCTCTGTCTCTTACTCTCCTGGCAGAGTCATCCCTTTTCATAGGCTAATTCAGAAATAAAAGAACATTTCAACGAGACGTGCGCAAAACGCCCCAAAAGAAATCTCTCTAAAGTCTAAAGAAAGTTGTCTTCCATCAACCTATCCTTGTTACCCATGGCGGCTATGTACAGATGTGTTAGACGGACCACTGGGAGGTGATTTTCTGCAGGGTCACAAAGAAGGACTCCCAGTAGCTTATGCTTACTGCATCTTTCACTCACGATAACAAGGAACTTGATGACTGAAGAGGAGTAACTGTCGGTTGTGTAAACTATGAAGTTTAGTCAGTTAATACATGGGGAGCGGGGGGGGGGGGGGGGTATAGCATCTGCGTAAATAGCACACATAATTCATGATGACGTGTCTGACCGTGTATGAGTGAGTGAGTATCACTAAGCAGTTAGAGTAACGATTTAACTTCTTTAATCACTTTCCTTTGATATTTGCGACTATTTGCAGAAACGAACTGATAGTTATGATTTTAAGGGAAGCTTGATCATATAGAAACGTTTAATCTAAATCAAGCACGGCCGTAATGACTCTAATTCACTATCTCTGAATGTCAATAGCCTTTGAAATCGTAAACCAATGGCATAATGCTACTTTGAGGCGACGATATTCTGACTGAAGGGAGTAATGAAATGACTGAACACTTATCACAAGTGAGTTTTCTAACATCTGTCCACTGCAGTGTGACCCTTCCTGGAGTATGAGATAAATGAAAAAAATCGCAAAAAATTTATTCACTGACTATGATACAGAAACAATCATTACCTATGAACAGACGTGAGGGAGACAGTGTAGTCACTAAGGTGAGGAGCCACAGGGCTATTACGTACCCTAGTCATGCGTCCGGCAAGTGTTCAAGACCCTTTCATTCACATTGCATATACCGTCTAAAGCTACTGAAACCTTTCCTATTTGAAATAATGTTGTTCATATTTTCCCACATTTACGTTAACGTTATTAGATTTCAGTCAATTATATTCATCTACATACATTTCTTGACGATGGATTATGACAAAATAATTCATCTACATACATTTCTTGACGATGGATTATGACAAAATAATTCTCTCAAACATAACTAGACGTAAAAGTCATCAGACGTACCAACGAGAGAGATAAAATGAAAGATGATTTTTGATTCATTTTGAATTATGCTCCAAATTCTTTGCTTCTACATCATGGCAAATGAGAGAGTATTGACTGATGGTAAATGTGACGGCGCTGAGCCCTTGTTATGTCAGTCACATGAAGGTCATAAAACACAACTTCGATAATGGCTTTGGGTACAACAAATGAGATTAATCATAAAATTGCAAATGAGAAACACGAAATGCACTGAATAATTGTTTCTAGACGCAGCGTCATGTCTTTTCATGATTTTCAAATAATGATCTCAGGGCAGCATTTTCAGTGGTTCTCATACTACAATCAAAAACGCTCAAAAATATATTACCCTGATATTCTGTTCTCTGTATATTGTAAATGTCATTTGGAAATACGTTTGGTGAGGCACACACCTCCCGTCGCTGGGGATACCTCGGCATCATCGAAAGGAAGGTGTAGATAATGATGATGATGATGATGATGATGATGATGATGGACGTCATTAGGTCTAAATGTCGCGTCCGCACCTCTCCCTATGGGTGGTTGAGGAGCACAAGGGGATAATGGGTTCTGATTCCTATTAACGGAGTTAAAACAAAGACTTTTTAAGTCATCCACTCATGTTATGCTGAGGCATTATAGTGGAGGGCATCATACCAGTGGATAACACATCATCCCCACTGCGGCCTGATGAACCTGACGCATCACTAGACCATTACTTGCTGATGAACCTATAATCATTCCGTTACTGGCTAGGCAACCTGATACATTACCAGCCTACTGATGATCCTGATACATCACCTGCCTACTACTTTCTGATGAACCTGCCCCATAATCAACCCATTACTTCCTGATGAACTTGCCACATAATCAACCCATTACTTCCTGATGAACCTGCCACATAATCAACCCAACACTTCCTGATGAACCTGCCACATAATCAACCCATTACTTCCTGATGAACCTGCCACATAATCAACCCAACACTTCCTGATGACCCTACCACATAATCAACCCATTACTTCCTGATGAACCTGCCACATAATCAACCCATTACTTCCTGATGAACCTGCTACATAATCAACCCATTACTTCCTGATGAACCTGCCACATAATCAACCCATTACTTCCTGGTGAACCTGCCCCATAATCAACCCATTACTTCCTGATGAACTTACCACATAATCAACCCATTACTTTCTGATGAACCTGCCCCATAATCAACCCATTACTTCCTGATGAACTTGCCACATAATCAACCCATTACTTCCTGATGAACCTGCCACATAATCAACCCAACACTTCCTGATGAACCTGCCACATAATCAACCCATTACTTCCTGATGAACTTGCCACATAATCAACCCATTACTTTCTGATGAACCTGCCACATAATCAACCCATTACTTCCTGGTGAACCTGCCCCATAATCAACCCATTACTTCCTGATGAACTTGCCACATAATCAACCCATTACTTTCTGATGAACCTGCCACATAATCAACCCATTACTTCCTGGTGAACCTGCCACATAATCAACCCATTACTTCGTGATGAACCTGCCACATACTCAGCCCATCACTTCCTGATGAACCTGCCACATAATCAACCCATTACTTCCTGATGAACCTGCTACATAATCAACCCATTACTTCCTGATGAACCTGGCACATAATCAGCCCATTACTTCCTGATGAACCTGGCACATGGTAAAAACATTACTTCCTGATGAACCTGCCACATAATCAACCCATTACTTCCTGATGAACCTGCCACATAATCAACCCATCACTTCCTGATGACCCTACCACATAATCAACCCATTACTTCCTGATGAACCTACCACATAATCAACCCATTACTTCCTGATGAACCTGCCACATAATCAACCCATCACTTCCTGATGAACCTGCCACATAATCAACCCATTACTTTCTGATGAACTTGCCACATAATCAGCCCATCACTTCCTGATGAACCTGCCACATAATCAACCCATTACTTCCTGATGAACCTGCCACATAATCAACCCATCACTTCCTGATGAACTGGCACATAATCAACCCATTACTTCCTGATGAGCCTCCCACATAATCAACCCATTACTTCCTGATGAACCTGCCACATAATCAGCCTATCACTTCCTGATGAACCTGCCACATAATCAACCCATTACTTCCTGAATGAACCTGCCACATAATCAACCCATTACTTCCTGATGAACTGGCACATAATCAGCCCATTACTTCTTGATGAACCCGGCACATATTCAACCCATTACTTCCTGATGAACGTGCCACATAATCAACCCATTACTTTCTGATGAACCTCCCACATAATCAACCCATCACTTCTTGATGAACCAGGCATATAATCAACCTATTACTTCCTGATGAGCCTGGAACATAATCAACACATTACTTCCTGATGAACCTGCCACATAATCAACCCATTACCTCCTGATGAACCTGCCACGTACTCAACCCATCATTTCCTAATGAACGTGCCACATAATCAACCCATCACTTCTTGATGAACCTGCAACGTCACCACCCCATTAGCTTCTAATGAGCTTGATACACCACCTGCCCATTACTTCCTGACAAATCTTGCTCACGTCACCCCACCAAATTTATGATCCAACGTTATCTGTTCGTGTGATGTTAACGCAATCCCGTCAGTATTACAACATTATCATTGTAGTAACACGCTCACCTTATCATATCAACATAACTTAAGAAGGGTTACCACACTACAGCTGTAACATCCCTGTCTCACCTCACATTGACACAGCCTGATACACAACACCATATGATGAATATATCGTATCTCTCGCACACCGTCTGCTGACAGCACCATACACCCCAGTGGCCACATAACGTAATGGCTCACACACCAGTTACTGACCCATGTCGTGGCTTGTGGAACTTTCCGTACTCATATAAACTACCTCTAATCTCTTTCTTATCACCTTGATCACTTGTTCATATAAAACTTCTTTTTGGTCGTACTACGTCGATAGACCACTCACCTCACGCTAGCGGAGATTTGCACTAGTCCAGAATAGAGAAGGTATGATACACACACTGTTGCCACCGCTACTACTCACTAGAGCCTTTTGAGAACAGCAAAAGCGACATTCAAGGACTTACCTGCACTAATTGATAGATGGAGTGTTATAATGGTGATGATAGAAAAGATGATTCCTTGGAAGTTAATGCATGATAAGTTTGTTATATCAGTGGTGAAACAAGCTTTAAGATCACTGAGCTTGTCATTGTCGTAAGTGGTAAAGCTTATCATTGTTACAGTGTATCAAAAAATGGAATTTTTATATCGTATTCTTATGTATGACGATAGTGAGGACAATTAATATAGCCTACATATAAGTGGTGATGTTTAGGTTAAGGAATAAAAAAAATACATCATAAATAACAGAGAGAAACGAATCATACAAAGAACTAGCTGTTTTCTGATATGAAATATGATACTGTGTGCTTATATCTAAGCAGATACCACACTTCCTACATAATGATACCTGGTCAGTGTAGGGAACAGAGCTACTAATATCACAATGTATCATTCCTGTATCACTTATGTCCTCATTTTCCAAACTCTGAAAAACTGATCTACAACAGAATCCCACTCTGACCCGCACACTGTTGCTTCAGACCCAAACACTCCACCGCCATCCTACACACTGACCTCACACAATATCCTACGTGGCTTCAACCCACCACGGTCCCCTGCACGGCAACTGTAGAAATAGACTTTAGCAAGGCATATGACACTGTCCACCTACACATCCTCACACGAAAGCTACTTGACACCACCCTTCATAACAATGAAAAGAAGAGTTGGTCAATATTGTAGCTAACCATCCTGAAAGAGTCACCCACAATGTTATCACCTCTAAAACACTTAATTCCCTAAGGAGCCGTCCTTTTCCCCACCCTCATCAATCTCTTCCTATATGGCCTCCTATTACCTCTAGCAAACTACAACATGAAGTTCCATTCATATGAGGACAAACTCACAATGATATCACAACGTCTTGACACCACAACGCAAACTCAAGCGCATTCAACACCACATTACACCAGTGAAACGATGTCTGCATTTCCCCAGGTCTCCAATAACCTTTCTAACACCAGACAAATCCATCTCACATCCTAATATTACCTTGAATGGACAATCACTCCCACTGAATAAAACATCAACTATTCTAGGCATCATGTACTCATACGCGTGACATTCACTCCCAACAACAGTAGCATCAACATAAATGCAATACACTTAATAAATGCCTTCACGTCACTAAATGGTACCAAACTTGGACAAGGAAAAGAATTCTCTATCATTCTCTACAAACAACTTATCCGCTCCATCTTAACTTGAGCCTCACCCGGCTAGTGTTCCATCTCTTACAAGCAAATATAACAAACCTGTATAACATACAACATAACGTACTTAAACACGCACTGGTTGCCAAAAACACTAACACTCAACATCTACAAAGTGAAACAATGATTCTCCCAATGTAATTTTACCTCATTATGTTCGGCTCTCAGTTCTGTGCAGAACTACTAAATCTCTAGAGCCTAAACCACTTCATAACTGACCACAAACCGAAAAGTAAGAATGAAAAGACTTAACTCTGCCTCACACTTCAGCAACCTCTACTCACAGATCCACCCCCTCCCAAACAAATGTGACAATGACAGAACAAACACATTGATGTAACTGCCACTTACCCGTCTACGTTCTGGACATCATCCATCGCTACAGCATAACAAGCACCGAATCAACATATCCAGATACACTTCATGTCCATGATACAACTGCCACAAGAGAGAAGGCGAGTACTTATTACTTGATTGTCTTGTAATCTGCACCCAGACGCACACACATCATCAAAACACTTCATGACCTGAGGTTCCGACATGAACGCAGCTGTAGCATCATAAGAAGAGAGAGGGGGGGGGGGGGGTTCTGAGGCACGAAATCCTCCCCTCTCACTTTTTTTTTTAATTTTCCAAAAGAGGGAACAGAGAAGGGGCCCAGGTGAGGATATTCCCTCAAGGGCCCAGTCCTCTGTTCTCAACGCTACCTCGCTAATGCGGGAAATGGCGAATAGTATGAAAGAAAAGAAAGATATATATATATATATATATATATATATATATATATATATATATATATATATATATATATATATATATATATATATCCCTTGGGATAAAGGAGAAAGAATACTTCCCACGCATTCCCCGCGAGTCGTCGAAGGCGACTAAAGGGGACGGGAGAGGGGGGCTAGAAACCCTCTCCTCCTTGTATCTTAACTTTTTGAAAGGGGAAACAGAAAGAGTCACGCGGGGAGTGCTCATCCTCCTCGAAGGCTCAGACTGGGGTGTCTAAATGTGTGTGGATGTAACCAAGATGAGAAAAAAGGAGAGATAGGTAGTATGTTTGAAGAAAGGAATCTGGAAGTTTGGCTCCGAGTGAAAAAAGCTCAAGGGTAAAGGGGAAGAGTGGTTTAGGAATGTCTTGAGAGTAAAGTCAGAGGTTGGTGAGAGGACAAGAGCAAAGGAAGAAGTAGCAATACTCCTGAATCAAGAGTTCTGGGAGTATGTGATAGAGTGTAAGAAAGTAAACCCTAGATTGATATGGGTAAAACTGAAAGAGGATGGAGAGAGATAGGTGAGTATTGGTGCCTATGCACCTGGTCATGATAAGAAAGATCATGAGAGGCAAGTGTTTTGTGAGCAGCTGAATGAGTGTGTTAGTGGTTTTGATGCACGAGACCGGGTTATAGTGATGGGTGATTTGAATGCAAAGGTGAGTAATGTGGCAGTTGAGGGAATAACTGGTGTACATGGGGTAATCAGTGTTGTAAATGGAGATGGCGAAGAGCTTGTAGATTTGTGTGCTAAAAAAGGACTGGTGATTGGGAATACCTGGTTTAAAAAGAGATATACAAGTATACGAATGTAAGTAGGAGAGATGGCAAGAGAACGTTATTGGATTACGTGTTAATTGATAGGCGCGTGAAGGAGAGACGTTTGGATGTTAATGTGCTGAGAGGGGCAACTGGAGGGATGTCTGATCATTATCTTGTGAAGGCGAAGGTGAAGATTTGTAGAGGTTTTCAGAAAAGAAGAGGAAATGTTGGGGTGAAGAGAGTGGTTTGAGTAAGTGAGTTTGGAAAAGAGACTTGTGCGAGGAAGCACCAGGAGAGACTGAGTGCAGAATGTTCATGGGTGAAAGCAAATGGCGTAAGGGGAGTGGGAAAGGAATGGGATGTAGTTAGGGAAGCAGTGATGGCTTGCGCAAAAGATGTCTGTGGCATGAGAAAGGTGGGAGGTGGGCAGATTAATAAGGGCAGTGAGTGGTAGGATGAAGACGTAAGATTGTTAGTGAAAGAGAAGAGAGAGGCATTTGGATGATTTTTGCAGGGAAATAGTGCAAATGACTGGGAGATGTATAAAAGAAAGAGGCAAGAGGTCAAGAGAAAGGTGCAAGAGGTGAAAAGGAGGGCAAATGAGAGTTGGGGTGAGAGAGTAGCATTAAATTCTAGAGAGAATAAAAAGATGTTTTGGAAAGAGGTAAATAAAGTGCGTAAGATAAGAGAACAAATGGGAAAATCGGTGAAGGGGGCAAATGGGAGGTAATAGAAAGAAACGGTAAAGTGAGAGGGAGATGGCATGAGTATTTTGAAGGTTTCTTGAATGCGTTTGATGACAGAGTGGCAGATACAGGGTGTTTTGGTCGAGGTGGTGTGCGAAGGGAGAGGGTCGGGGAGAATGATTTGGTAAATTGGGATAGCAGTAGTGTTAGGGAATATGTCATCAATATATGATTTAAGATAATCACAGTTGCAGGCAGTAAGAGGATTTTCGTATTATCACTGGCTTATGAATTATCAAACGGAGTAAATAAGTTTGCATGATGTCATCATCGCTTTCCATCCTAAGTTTTAGTGGTGCAGCGAGCGAAATGTTCCTATGAATTTAGAAAATGGATTGGGGCAAAAGAGTCTTAAAATGGGTAGAGATCTCTGTGCCGACAACCCCGCTGATGATACAGTCATACTGAGGAGTAGGAAGGAAATATGAAAGTAATAAGAAGAGGAAGAATGAGAACGTTAGATATCGAAGAAGCCCATAGCTTTCAGGGCCAACGAAGAAAATTGTACACGAAGTCAGATACCTTATCAAAATAATTCATGTTGTAACCGCTGAGGACTGAAAATGTGTGCATTATAGAAAGTGATAGAAGTAAGAGAGGTAGATGGAACGCTGGTAAATGTGTTAAAGGGGAAATCCAATGTGCCAGGGGTCTAGTGAAAAGTGTGGCAGAGCCAAAGTTTACCTGTGGGAACTGCTCTAAGATTGTAGGAAGTGTTATAAGAGGACAGCCATAGATTATGGAGGGAGAAAACAGTTTCTCATAAAGTATAGGAGGGAGGCCTTCTAGTGTGACTGAGGAGGAGGATTTGAAGAGAAAAATGGTGGGAGAGGTGAGTGGGTAGAGAAACAGAGGCTGGAGGAGGACAGTGAGAGATTACGTGCCAGTGTGAATATACTGTTTCTCGGGCCAATCTGAGTTGAAGGAACAGAAAATCAAAAATATATTTATTTTTCTAAAGGAAGCTAAGACTGAACCAGTATATAGCTAAGTTGTTCCTTCTGGATCATGTTTGTCAGCTCTATACATGAGAAGGTAATTAGCAACGACGATCGAATCTTAGTTCTAATAATTCTCATATTCATGTATATCCTTGATTCAGCCCACGTCCCCTCCTTGTCACATCTGGTAACAAGCTGCGGAATTCATGCAAGATTGCTCCTGTCTCCTTTCTTATCAATCACTTTCATTCTTTTCATCACTTCTGCCTCCTTCCTCTCTCATTATTCTCATTCTTACTCTAATTTCATCAACAGCCCCTCTTTTACTCTTAGTTCCAATGCTTTCCATATCCCTCTCATACCATTACTCTTATCTTTCCCATCACTCCCATATCACTCTGTCTTCATCTAACCCTCTGTCATCGCTCCTTTCTCCAATCATTTACATCTTCCTCCCTTCTCATCACTTTCATCTCCCTCTCCTCTCATCACAGTCTGTCATTCTTCTCATTGACTTATCTTCCCTCCTTCCCATCATCCTACCTTCCTCACCCTCATAATCATCACACCGTCTGCCTCCCATCCCCTCAAGTTCCTCCTTCCTACTCCTTCATCTCATCTCCCACCCTTTCCTTCCCTCCCATCCTTCCCCTCTCTCCCTCCCATTCCACGAGATGCATACGAAGGCCAGGTTGGTAAGTTGGTATTCATTTATTTTTTTCTTTTAGCTGAAGGTTCCAGTCACGGACAAAAGTCCACATCAAGGCCGGATCTCAATTAAACGTAAAGACGTTAATGAAACTGGAAAATATAGGATAAGGGAATGTATTTACGAATTCTGAAGGAAGTGAAAAACATGTCATGAAATGTACCAGGTCACAGTTATTGGTAATCATATGAGAAGGTAGAGAGTTCCAAAGTTTCGAGTCGTAGGGAATGACAAAAAGGCACACCTTGAGTTGCCGATGGCCACACAGTAATCATGTGACGCAGCAGCTTGCCGAGCATTCCGTGGTCTAGCGAGTGGTGTGGGCACACAAGCAGCCAGCTCTCGTGAGTAAAAACCAAAATAATATCTATAAAAGAGGGAAAGTTAGAAATTAATTGTGGCGTAGGACAAGCTGGTCAACTTCTCTAGTTAGCTTGGGAGAGCTGACATGTTGAACAGCTTTTGACTCAATTTTCAAGTAAGGATGCAGAGCTAGAAACAGCACAGATGTGAGAGCGGTACCCCATACAAGGACGGGTCAATCTTTTTCATAATCGGAGTGAGTGTGGTATAAAAGAAATTTTAACATTGAAAGAGGACTTACAGTTTCTCAGAGGGAGACTTAGCTATTCCTGTAATTTGGGGTTTCCAAGATAGGGTTAATGTTACAGTAACACCAAGTATGTTCATTGAATCTAGAGGTACAATTACAGAAGCGCTGAAAGGGAAAGGAAAGTTGTGAGGAATTTTCGATAGACACGGGCAGAAACAAGGTCTTGAAGGCACAACATTCAACCAGATTTCGTCTACCCTGCTGAGATATCCTGTCCAGGTATGAGTATATTTAGGGAATGATGTCAAGACGAGATGCAGGTCGAGTGAGAGATGAAGGAGCAGAACTGAGAAATGTTAAGGAATACGGTGCTGAGTCGTGAGCGTATGAGCGCATTTGGTTAATGGAAGAAGAGAGGAAATCGTTGATAAAAAGGAAAAAGTCTAGGAGACGGAACAAAACCTTGAGAGATACCGCTGTTGATGGAGAAAGGGTGGTGGGTGGAGGGAGAGGCTGGTCCATCAATAACCACGGATATAGATCAGCCAGAGGGAGCAAAATAAGGGAAGGAAGTCAGAAGAGAGGTGCTTAGAGATGAGACCACAATGCCACACGCTGTCAAAAGCTTTGGATATATTAAGGGCAACTACAAAGGATTCCAAAAAAATTCAGGGATGATAACCACACATTTATCAGACAGGAAAGAGCATCACCACAGGATCTAACCTTACGGAAGCCATGCTGGGGATCAGATATAAGTCTGGGAGATTCAAGAAGTCTGAGGATATGGAAAGTGAGGAGAGATTCAGACTCTGGAAATGCGCGATTTCAAAGCAATGATGCGATAGAGGGGTTAAAACGGTCACACTTCTTGCGGATGGGATACTTCTAAGAAGGAAAATAAGCGGAACAAACGATAAAGCACAGGTGAAAATTAAGAGGCACACGGAGACCATATGCCTTGCTTGTGTCCAGAGAGGTAAACGCTCTTCGAACAATTCAAAAAGTAATTAAGGGGAAGGGCATATGATTGGTAAGATTAGCATCAGAGGTGAAGGAATGTTAGAGAAACGAGAACCAAAGAGAGTTGTTCTGGCTTCGGGACAAACAGCTACAGTACCGTTAGAAAGGAAAATTGAGAGAAAGATGGAGTAACAGTTGTTGAATGGGGGAGGTTTCCTCATTTCCTTTAAATAAAAGAATGTTTTGCCTTACGGATAACGTGCTTGCAGCGATTACGGGCAGTGATAAATGCTGAATAGAAGCCAGCGGAAGGAGAGTTCTTTCAAGCCCGATATGCCTATTCCCTTGCCTGAATGGCCTCAGAAAAGGAACGGAAGAGGTCGTCTTGGAGGGGGAGAGGTAAATGCTTCCAATCTCACAACAATAACCTCTGCTGTGCGTTTGCCAGAGCCATCACCACATATAAGAGCGTGTTTTTACCCAAGGAAAGTCCGAAAAGAACTTTTGTATGTAATTCCAATCAAGTTTGTTGAGGTACTAGAATTTACGTTTGGAAGGGGCTGCTGGAGGAAGAGGCATCTGTTTCTATCACGACATTCAACTTCTGTTCTTCATAGATGACCTCTTCATGGACCATCAGGTATCCTGTTATTTGTCCTTCCCACAACACCACGTTCTCCCTCTCTGGCCACCACACCTTTCATCACCACCTATTCCTCCGCTCCCTGGTTACCACACCCTCCGTTACCACCACTACTCCCTCCATCCCTGGTCCTATACCCTCCTTCACTATCACCATTCCCTCCCTCCCTGAGTATCACGTCCTCCGTCACTACTACCACTTTCCTCTCTTCGTGGCCACCACACCTTAAACGGCGGAATGGCATTTTGAATGGTATAACCACTCACTTCCGCCATTTTCCCCTCTTTAAACCACTCATATCGCCGGCACAACCTTCCCGTTCAACAAAGAAATATTTTTCCTAAATTACGATTATCACCCCAGCAACCAGCAATTTCTATCCAGCTACGGGAATGGATGAATCACTGGCAACTGTGTTGGGATGTTAGTAGTTCAGCGGCTGGCAACGTCCTCGACATGTCTGTAGACAGGGGATAAACAGCACTGCCTCTTAACAGTGAAGATGGCAGTCGACTTTAAGAATCGTTGTCGTCACCAGTTGGAAGGAGTCTTTCACAGGTAGGCTCCAGTCTCTCATACATTTTTCTATCATACTGATGTTTGAATTTTCCAATGTTGCTCCCATTTGATTCATCGTAGCCTAGTTTATCCCCAGAGCCTAAAACTTTGTTTAATAAATGTTTCTATGCATTTCTCCAGACATTTCCCTTGCCTAAATGCCAGTTATGCTTTCATATTCTGAAGTCTCCTGTTACTTCATAGAGGAATTCTATGTTAACATCGTCATAGTCTCCTCGGATATTATGTACAGTTACATGTGACAACTCATAATTTCTTCCTTAGTTCCTTAGTCGTTAGCTTAAGGATCTACCTCCTTACTTCGAGGTTCATTCCTCTAAGGAGTGATATTATTCTTCTCTCAATAATTCAAGCCATTTGTGGCAGTCCCTTATACCAATCCAGGTGAAGGGACCGAAATGTTGCAGTACGTTCCAGCTTTAAATGAACTTAAGAAGTGTGAGTCTTTAAACATTTCACTGTCCAGACACTCGATGATAATACTGTAATGACCAAAATATAGTTTGCTTTTTTCGCGATTCTTCTCACGCGGCGTTCTGGTGACAAGTTCTACAAGATGTGATCTAGATCTCCTTCAGAGTAAACTCATTTACGTTTCTCAGTATGATACCAAACTGGTTAGTTCAAATACCCTTCAATCTTTTACACTGTAATTTTGTCAGGAATGAATGTGATATGCCCGACCAATGATGCATCATATCCACGTCATTTTGCAGTGTTTCATATTATCTGTTACGTTACACACTTTTCAGGTGTCATAACACTTCGTTTAGCAAGTCATTACGTAAACCGGAAACAGTAATAGTTCCAGATTGAGCTGGTCGCTCTCGCCTAGCATGAGGTGGGTCTGCTGCCCTGGTCTCTACTTCCAGTCAGGTAACTGTAACCTACCACTGATCCCAGCGTGAAGGTCTACTTTTATTAGTGGTCCTCTGTAGAGGACATCATTAAATGGCCCCTAGGTCCCCCATCCACCTTTACTTTTTCATAGAAAATGAGCAGATTCGTCATGCAACATCCCTTCTCTCCGACTTAATGTGTCTCGCATGTCCGTAGCTTCTGCCACTCAGGAAATCGTGTGTCGCGCCCCTGATTACTGTGTCTAGTGTAAGTATCTTGCGGGTAATACTGGCTCGAACCCATTCTGCTGGATCATTTCCAGTGAACTGACAAGAGTCCCCCCTCACTCATCGGTACCCTGGTACCTGAACTTAATGCAGGTCTAACTCCTGCATGACCCAAATCACTTCCATTGGATATGTTTCAGTAGTCTGTAAGGGATCGAAAGATATATTCCTTTGCTCTTATGAGTGACATATGTTAATAGGTGATCGGTGCTTGCCACCACTAAGAAAGTTTAGTCACAAAAATTTTTTAGTCTCACTGTATAGGAGGGCATGAAGAAAATGACTGGTGAAGTGTTTTGAAATCGTTCGACCACTTCCATAGTGAGAGGGAGATGGAACTGGGTACTTGCACACTCTTACGAACATAATTCATAAAAAGATATATTCAGACATAATATATACTGTGATGATTACACTATAAAAACATAGCAACGTACGGAAAGAGTCACATGAGAACAGACGCATATACAGGGCGCTCACACATGCGTTCACATCTACAGATGTGTCTGACACTGTCAGATGAACAGATCAATGTGTCAGTCACAGTGAAGGGTGACGAGTAAGACGATGGCACACAGCGTTGGGCTATGTTGACAGAAGGAAGGCCAGATGACAGCGCAATGTGTTTAACCATGTTGGCTCACGCCTGGTCCTCTCCGACCCCTGCAAACATTTAACTTCCCTTTGATCTCCCTCATTTTCCCTCCTGTCCCGTCATCCAGGAATGATGACGTGATAACAAAAGCCAGGAGATGGTGATCTATGCTGCTAAGATGTTCTTGTTATTTCTTTTTTCAGTCACTGCTCCTACTACTGTTGCTCTTACTCATGTTACACCTGTTGTTGCTATTCATAGCGTATCTGTTTCATCCGGTGACCTAGTATTCATTTCTTTTCTGGAGAGATATCCAAACTTCAGCTGCTGTCGTGAGCTGAGGGTCAGCTCTCTGAGCCCCAGGGACGTTAACTTTTAGACGAGTGGGGAGATGCCCTAGTTTTACAAGGAATCTCCTGAAATACAGAGAGGGAAATGGAAGAAAAGTTTGGGAGCGGAAAGTTGCTGGTTGTTGCGTGCGGGGAACTGCCGGGCTTTTATGACGGTAAGTTAGCGAGGATCTTGTTACCAAACATACTTCGCTGAGGTCGAGGTTATGTCACCGTAGTGTCTGTCGTTGTAGCAACATAACCCTTGATGTATGATACGTGCTCTCCTGCGCTGCCATTTGTCTATGTTCATCTGTCGCTTAGTGAGAGAGATAGCTCGTTCGATGAAAATCATTTTCCAGTGGCACCTAAATCGTGGACACTAAGTCGGTTTCGCTTTTCCATTTAGAGGAATGCCTTTGGTATGAATATATTAACGTAGTTAAATCGTTAAGGCTGCACAATTCCAGTATCTCAAATTATTTACCGTAAAAGCAATCTATATATGCAGTGATACATGGCAGACAACATCTGATAAACGCTTGACTCTGTGCAGCTTGTCCGTTTTAAATTGTTGCTTTATATGACGATTATGCAAGTTACAGACATGTGAAAATCGTTCGTGTCTTATTTCACTAATGTGTATTACAAGTAGCTTGCACTCACTGAATATTTCATCCCAAATGCTTACTTCTAGCTCACATTAAAGGTAATATGACAATACATTTACTTTTTGTAAGCTTATCCTTTGCTCTGACCACATATTCCTTCTCTGAAGAGGTACGTCTATCAAATCGCAACAACCAGACTGAAACGAGGTAGATAACTTCATGTAAGAAAGTTTCGGTATCTAAAGATTTCCATTAAAATCCATCTTACATAATGAGGTACACTCCCGCTAAGAACTATTCGAAGTTGAAATCCGCCTTGCCAGCTCTCCACACTCCGCTATGCCTGGTATCCAGATCTTCTTATGACCTTGGTTTACGTTCATTTGTGAATACAAACTCACCGGACGCTAATATTAACACCTAACGCATAACAGCAAGGACGGTCTCGGGGTATGCCTGAAAGATTACATCAAAAATGGTTATGTTATCAATCATAGAAAGCGACTGAAGGGGGCGGGAGAGGAGGGCTGGAACCCTTCCCCTCCTTGTATCTTAAATTTCTAAAAAGCTGCGACAGAGGAAGGAGCCAAATGAGGAGTGCTCATCCTCCTCGAACACTCAGGCTATAGTGTCTGAATGTGTGTAGCCAAAGTGATAAAAAGTGAGAGACAGGCACTGTATCAGAAGAGAAGAATCTATCTGTTCTAGCTCTGAGCGAAACAAAGTTAAAAGGGAAAGTAGAAGAAGGTTTAAGAAGGTCTTAAGGGTAAAGTCAAGGATTAGTGAGAGGGAGTAGCTAAGGGAGGGATAGCACTGCGGCTGAAAGAGTTGTAGAAATACATAAAAGCCAGTAAGGAAGTGAGCTCCATGCAATGTAGAACAAATAGAATTAGATTACAAGAGGTAGGTAAATATTAGTGCTGATGCACCTGGTGATGAGATTAAAAAAGAGAAGCGTATGCTTAGAGAGGAACGTAGCGTGTCAGCAGTCTTAATGCGAGTTTTAGTGATGGGTGATTTGAAAGTGAGAGTGGGTAACGTGGCAGCTCAGGTATTGATTGGAGGGCATGGGATACCCGGAGGTGTTGTGAATAAGAAAAAAGAAAAGAGTTATGTGCTTGATAAAGACCAGAGACTGGAAGTGTCTAGTTAGACCCCGTTGCTCACAGACGTGAGACAAAAGGTATTCAAGTACATAGTAATCGAATAGTAATTTCCTATTAGCCAGGCCCATAGCCGAGCGGTAGCATTCCCGCCTGTGGTACAGGGGTCTCGGGTTCGATCCTGGCTGTTGGAGGTTTGTATGTTCTATGAAGGTGCGCGTTCATATGCACTTTATTCGTATGTATATATATATATATATATATAATTTTCTTTATTATTATGCTTAGTCGCTGTCTCCCGCGTTAGCGAGGTAGCGCAAGGAAACAGACGAAGGAATGGCCCAACCCACTCACATACACATCTATATACATAAACGGCCACACACGCACATATACATACCCTTCCATATCAACGTATACATATATATACATACACAGACATATACATATATACACATGTCCATATTCATACTTGCTGCCTTCACCCATTCCCGTCGCCACTCCGCGACACATGAAATGGCACCCCCTCCCCCCGTGCAAGCACGAGGTAGCACTAGGAAAAGACAAAAAAGGCCACATTCGTTCACGCTCAGTCTCTAGCTGTCATGTGTATTGCACTAAAACCGCAGCTCCCTTTCCACATCCAGGTCACACAAAACTTTCCATGGCGTACCCCAGATGCTTTACATGCCCTGTTCAATCCACTGACAACACGTCGATCCCAGAATACCACATCCTTCCATTGCACTCTATTCCTTGCACGCCTTTCACCCTCCTGCAAGTTCAGGCCCCGATCGCTCAAAATTTTTTTCACTCCATCCTTCCATCTCCAATTCGGTCTCTGACACATATATCCCCTTTGTCAATCTTTCTTCACTCATTGTCTCCATGTGACAAAACCATTTCAAAACACCCTCTTCTGCTCTCTCAACCTCACTCTTTTTATTACAACACATCTCTCTTACCCTTTCATTATTTACTCGTTCAGGCCACCTCACAGCACATATTGTCCTCAAACATTTCATTTCGAACACATTCACCCTCTTCCGCACACTCATATCTATAGCCCATGCTTCGCAACCATATAACATTGCTGGAATCACTATTCCTTCAAATATATCCATTTTTGCTTTCAGAGATAACGTTCTCGGCTTCCACACATTTTCAACGCTCCCAGAAGTTTCGCCCCCGCCTCCAACCGTGTGACTCACTTCCGCTTCCATGGTTCCATCCGATGCTAAAACCACTCCTAGATATCTAAAACACTTCACTTCCTCCAGTTTTTCTCTATTCAAACTTACCTTCCACTTAACTTCTCCCTCAACCCTGCTGATGGTAAAAACCTTGCTCTATTCACATTTACCTCCCTCAACCCTACTGAACCTAATAACCTTGCTCTATTCACATTTACTCTCAGCTTTCTTCTTTCACACACTTTACCAAACTCAGTCACCAACTTCTGCAGTTTCTCACACGAATCAGTCACCAGCGCTGTATCATAAGCGAACAACAACTGACTCACTTCCCAAGTCCTCTCATCCACAACAGACTGCACACTTGCCCCTCTCTCCAAAACTCTTGCATTCACCTCCCTAACAACCCCATCCATAAACAAATTAAACATTCCTGGAGACATCACGCACGCCTGCTGCAAAAAGACACTCACTTTCCTCTCTTCCTACTCGCAAACATACCTTATATCCACAATAAAAACTTTTCACTGTTTCTAGCAACTTGCCTCCCACAACATACGCTTAATTCCTTCCACAGAGCATCTCTATCAACTCTATCATATGCCTTCTTCAAATCCATAAATGCTACATACAAATCCATTTGTTTTTCTGAGTATTTCTCACATACATTCTTCAAAGCAATCACCTGATCCACACATCATCTACCACGTCTGAAACCACACTGCTCTTCTCCAGTCCGATGCTCTGTACATGCCTTCCCCCTATCAAATGATACCCTCCCATAAAATTTCCCAGGAATACTCAACAAACTCATACCTCTGTAATTTGAAGAATCACCTTTATCCCCTTTGCCTTTGTACAATGCACGCATTCCGCCAATCCTCAGGTACTTCACCATGAACCATACATACATTGAGTATCCTCACCAACCAGTCAACAACACAGTCTCCCCCTTTTATGATAAATTCCATAGCAATACCATGCAAATCCGCCGCTTTGCCGGCTTTCAACTTCCGCAAAGCTTTCACTACCTCTTCTCTGTTTGCCAAATCATTCTACCTGACCCTTTCACTTCGCACACCACCTCCACCAAATTACCCTATATCTGCCACTGTATCATCTAACACATTCAACAATCTTTCAAAATACTCACTCCATCTCCTACTCATATCACCACTACTTGTTATTACCGCCCCATTAGCCCCTTAACCGATGTTCCCATTTTTTCTCTTGTCTTATGCACTTTATTTACGTCCTTCGAAAACATTTTTAATTCTCCCTAAAATTTAATGATACTCTCTCACCCCCAACTCTCATTTGCCCTCTTTTTCACCCCTTGCACCTTTCTCTTGACCTCCTGCCTCTTTCTTTTTTACATCTTCAAGTCATTTGCACTAGCTCCCTGCAAAAATCGTCCGAATGCCTCACTCTTCTCTTTCACTAATGATCTTACTTCTTCATCCCACCACTTACTACCTTTTCTAATCTACCCACCTCCCACATTTCTCATGTCACAAGCATCTTTTGCCCAAGCCATTACTGCTTCCCTTAATACATCCCATTCCTCCCCAACCTCCCTTATTCAGTCTCTCGTGTAACTTCCTCACACAAGTCTCCTTCCCAAGCTCACTGACTCTCACCACTCTCTTCACCCCAACATTCTCTCATCTTTGCTGAAAACCTCTACAAATCTTCACTTTCGCCTCCACAAGATAATGATCTGACATCACTCCGGTTGCTCCTCTCAGCACATTAACAACCAAAAGTCTCTCTTTCACGCGTCTATCAATTAACACGTAATCGAATAACGCTTTCTGGCCGTCTCCCTTACTTACATTCGTATACTTATGCATATCTCTCTTTTTAATCCCGATATTCCCAGTCACCAGTCCTTTTTCAGCACATAAACCTACAAGCTCTTCAACAATTCCATTTACAATACTGAACACCCCATGTACTCCAATTTACCCTCAACTGCCACATTATTCACCTTTGCATTCAAATCACATTTCACTATAACCCGGTCTCATGCATCAAAGCTGCTAACACACTTACTCAGCTGCTCCCAAAACACTCACCTCTCATGATCTTTCTTCACCAATAATCTCCATCCGCTTTCAGTTTTACCCATATCAATCTGAGACATACTCCCACAACTCCTGCTTCAGGAGTAGTGCTACTCCTTCCTTTGCTCTTGTTCTCTTACCAACCCCTGATTTTACTCCTAAAACATTCCCAAACCACTCTTCCCCTTTACCCTTGAGCTTCGTTTAACTCAGAGCCAAAACATCCGGGTTCCTTCCCTCGAACATACCACGTATCTCTCCTATTTTCTCATCTTGGTTACATCCGCACACATTTAGACACTCCAATCTGAGCCTTCGAGGAGAACTAGCACTCTCCGCATGACTCCTTCTATTTCCCCTTTAAAAAGTTGAAATACAATATATATATATATATATATATATATATATATATATATATATATATATATATATATATATATATATACATATATATATATATATATATATATATATATATATATATATATATATATATATATATATATATATATTTTCTTTCATACTATTCGCCATTTCCCGCATCAGCGAGGTAGCGTTAAGAACAGAGGACTGGGCCTTTGAGGGAAATCCTCACCTGGCCCCCTTCTCTGTTCCTTCTTTTGGGAAAAAAAAAAAAAAAAAAAACCGAGAGGGGAGGATTTCCAGCCCCCCACTTCCTCCCCTTTTAGTCGCCTTCTACGACACGCAGGGAATACGTGGGAAGTATTCTTTCTCCCCTATCCCCAGGGATAATATATATATATATATATATATATATATATATATATATATATATATATATATATATATATATATATATATATATAAACTGAAAGTGGATGGAGAGAGACGAGTGATTATTGGTGCATACACACTCGGGTATGAGAAGTAAGATCTTGAGAGGCAAGTGTTTTGGGAGGAGCTCAGTGAGTGTGTTAGTAGTTTTGAGGCACGAGACCGGGTTATAGAGATGGGTGATTTGAATGCAAAGGTGAGTAATGTGGCAGTTGAGGGAATAATTGGTGTACATGGGGTGTTCAGTGTTGTAATGGAAACGGTGAAGAGCTTGTAGATTTATGTGCTGAAAGAGAACTGATGATTGGGAATACCTGGTTTAAAAAGAGAGATACACATAAGTATACCTATGTAGGATAGATGGCCAGAGAGCGTTATTGGATTACGTGTTAATTGACAGGCGCGCGAAAGAGAGATTTTTAGATGTTAATGTGCTGGGAGGTGCAACTGGAGGGATGTCTGATCATTATCTTGTGGAGGCGAAAGTGAAGATTTGTAGAGGTTCTCAGCAAAGAAGAGAGAATTTTGGGGTGAAGAGAGTAGTGAGAGTAAGTGAGCTTGGGAAGGAGACTTGTGTGAGGAAGTACCAGGAGAGACTGAGTACAGAATGGAAAAAGGTGAGAACAAAGGACATAAGGGGAGTGGGGGAGGAATGGGATGCATTTAGGGAAGAAGTGATGGCTTGTGCAAAAGATGCGTTTGGCATGCGAAGCGTGGGAGGTGGGCAGATTAGAAAGGGTAGTGAGTGGTGGGATGAAGAACTTAGACTATTAGTGAAAGAGAAGAGAGAGGCATTTGGACGATTTTTGCAGGGAAATGATGCAAATGACTGGGAGATGTATAAAAGAAAGAGGCAGAAAGTCAAGAGAAAGGTGGAAGATGTGAAAAAGAGGGCAAATGAGAGTTGGGGTGAGAGAGTATCATTAAATCTTAGGGAGAAAAAAATGATCTTTTGGAAGGAGGTAAATAAAGTGCGTAAGACAAGGGAACAAATGGGAACATCAGTGAAGGGGGATAATGGGGAGGTGATAACAAGTAGTGGTGATGTGAGAAGGAGATGGAGTGAGTATTTTGAAGGTGTGTTGAATGTGTTTGACGATAGAGTAGCAGATATAGTGTGTTTTGGTCGAGTTGGTGTGCCAAGTGAGAGGGTTAGGGAGAATGATCTGGTAAACAGAGAAGAGGTAGTAAAAGCTTTGCGGAAGATGAAAGCCGGAAAAGGAGCGGGTTTGGATGGTATTGCAGTGGAGTTTATCAAGAAGGGGGGACTGTATTGTTGATTGGTTGGTAAGGTTATCAAATGTATGTATGTCTCATGGTGAGGTGCCTGAGGATTGGTGGAATGCTTGCATAGTTCCATTGTACAAAGGCAAAGGGGATAAAAGTGAGTGCTCATATTACAGATGTATAAGTTTGTTGAGTATTCCTGGGAAATTATATGGAAGGGTATTGATTGAGAGGGTGAAAGCACGTACAGAGCATCAGAATGGGGAAGAACAGTGTGGTTTCAGAAGTGGTAGAGGATGTGTGGATCAGGTGTTTGCTTTGAAGAATTTATGTGAGAAATATTTAGAAAAGCAATTGGATTTGTATGTAGCATTTATGGATCTGAAGAAGGCATATGAAAGAGTTGATAGAGACGCTCTGTGGAAGGTATTAAGAATATATGGTGTGGGAGGCAAGTTGTTAGAAGCAGTGAAAAGGATGTAAGGCATGTGTACGAGTAGGAAGGGAGGAAAGTGATTGGTTCTCATTGAATGTCGGTTTGCGGCAGGGGTGCGTGATGTCTCCATGGTTGTTTAATTTGTTTATGTATGGGGTTGTTAGGGAGGTGAATGCAAGAGTTTTGGAAAAAGGGGCAAGTAGCATTCTGTTGTGGATGAGAGAGCTTGGGAAGTGAGTCAGTTGCTGTTCACTGATGATACAGCGCTGGTGGCTGATTCGGGTGAGAAACTGCAGAAGCTGGCGACTGAGTTTGGTAAAGTGTGTGGAAGAAGAAAGCTGAGAGTAAATGTAAATAAGAGCAAGGATATTAGGTACAGTAGGGTTGAGGGACAAGTCAATTGGGAGGTAAGTTTGAATGGAGAAAAAATTGGAGGAAGTGAAGTGTTTTAGATATCTGGGAGTGGATTTGGCAGCGGGTGGAACCATGGAAGCGGAAGTGAATCATAAAGTGGGGGAGGGGGGCGAAAGTTCTGGGAGCGTTGAAGAATGTGTGAAAGTCGAGAACGTTATCTTGGAAAGCAAAAATAGGTATGTTTGAAGGAATAGTGAGAGAGTAAAGAGAGGCGTATGAGTGCTACTCGCAGGGAAGAATTGCAAGTGGTTAGAGCACTGTTTTGGACAAATGGAGAGAATGATTATCTTTACCAGCCTCCTGTATGGTGCAGTGTCAAATACATTATAGCACTCCAGATATAGACAATCCACACAACGTTTTCTTTTTTCTAAAATCTACGAGGTTCGTTGAACACGACTTTCTTTCCTCATACCATGAAGACTCTCACTTTGGTAATTTCTCCTCTGAAAGAACTCACCTATTTCTGTGCTGATTATGTTTTCCACTATTTTACTTAATACGCTCATGAAGGAGACTGGTTTGTAGTTCACCTCCTCCATGACTGTTCCCTTCCACTACTTTGGTGATCTACCTTCTTCTAGCAACATCCAGAACAACATTTTAAGTGACTCATCATGTGCATGTGCACACACATTTTAACAGGATCAAGGGTCTGACATTGGTCACTATTCTTTGGCATTCTGCTTATGTCCTCTTTAGATATTTCAAGGCTTTGGATCTCCTCCTCATTCCATCGTCCACTGTAAAAATACTGTTGGAACTTTTCATTCAGTTTCTCATTTAAATGCTTTGTGGGATTATACACAATCAGCGGCACTATGCTCATCTTTCTTGCAGTTGCTCTTTCCTGTATGTACAGTATGAATGAGTAATCTACCAGTAATTTCTGACAAAACTTTCTCTCACTAGGAAGGCATAGCCTTCACTTCCTTTTGTCTTCTCTTTCCCTTCCTGCAATCATAAATCCCATTGGACAATACTGGTGAGATCTAACATCTTTAGTTAGTTTATGTTTACAACTCCAACAATTTTCGGTCATTTTCCTTAATTCAGACACTGGATTTCAATTATTTATCATTAAGTACAAGTCCACCTATCATAAAACATACACTACAATGAGCTTGATATTTCCCATATTCAACATTCCTGGACTTTTTGCAGTAAATACGACGCTGCTTAGTACTCTTGCCTTATTTGGTGTCTTACTTTACTTCTTCTTTTTTTTTTTTTTTGCCTTCTAACTGTAATTTTCTGTTTGTTTCTCTTTCTTCGTTTGGTCAATCACGTTTGATGAACACTTCACTGAATTCCACATTGGTTTTGAGTTTCTTAGCTTATCAAAGCACTTACCTCGTGGATTGATGGCTCAGAATCGAATATAACCATAATTGGTTCTCTTTTTATATTCATTATATCCACAAATTGTTCTCATTTCTTTTATCATAGAAACTACGTCCAGCCTTTGTATAATCTCTAGTGATCCTATAATCAGCATTCCTTCTTTTTTAAAGGCTCCAATACTCTTGGAATACAATCCCACATTCCATTTATTTTCCTGCATCATTTATTAAGAAACCACACTGCCTTACCCTCGTCATCTGCTGTTTATCCTGTCTGTTTAATCTCGTGAGTCTTTACTTTCTTATGAATCTTTATCATGTCATCACTTCTACACTAGACCAGGAGATCCAACGAGGTGACTATTCACTGTTCTGTTTTATGCGAAAATCTCTGTTATATACAACATTTTTCTCGTGTTCTGCATCTCTCTGAATTTCCAGTGGAAATGACATTCCGGAAAAAGATATGTGGGAAATTGGGAATATAACATCTGAGAGGGAGGTGGATTAGCTTGAGGGCTTTAACATCACAGAGAGGAGCCTTAATGGAAATGTCAGAAGTGAATAAGAAGTCCTTCAGAATAGTGGTTGCTCGTGATGTAACTGAGGAAAAGATTGGAGAGTTCTGAAAAAGCCAAAGGAATCCAGAAGACAAAAACTATAAGACTGACAGAACTTCGACTGAGGCGGATGAAAAGATTATAATGAGGTGAGGTTTGAAACTGTTGTTAAGACGGGGACAGATGTAGGGCATCAGGGCTGAATACATAGAGGCAATGGAACAGCCATTAAATGATCCGATAAATAGCCTTGTTTTTTCGTATTGTCCTTGATTAATGGATCACTGAAATATGAGATAGAAAGAGGATGTTCAGTGATGATATGTGGAAAAGGTGACGAACACATTTATGTGAAAGGTGATGAAATATTAAGGAGAGGAAATTGGCAGAGGAAATCTTAGGAATAACAAACATCATTGTCCAAGCCTCATCAAAAGTGTTGATAATTACTGGAAAGATAAAGCAATGAGATCAAGAGTCGACCTTAAAGGTTCCTCTCTGAGGGGAAGAAAGCTGTGTTGCAGTGCCGGGCGGTAAATAAACTTGTAAGACTAGATGTGCATGGAAGGTGTGCTGCATCAGAAAGGAGAGAACAGGAATGGAGCCCAGAAAGATTAAGCTAATAATTCATTAATCAACAAATTTTGACTCAAGTTTCAAAGGTGAAATGTGTTTTCCATCATGGATTTTGGGACACGAAAATGACCATTAAAATTCATTATCTTACGTTTCACACTTATTACACACTACACTGGTGACACAAGGCGCAGTTACTGGATTACCTTGATTAAACGCGACCTGTAACATGGATCATCTCATGTTACCGTCCAGCAACACTCCGCTAACATGGCTGAACTCCATTTACCCTGGTAACGTTTCTCTATCGCCGAGATGTCTTGATGGAAACGTTCGCTGCGCTCATCGCTCACTGCGCCGCAGGTAGCAGGAAAATATCCAGGTGAGAGTGGAGAAAATGTGTCCTTAATGATACATTGCAGCCCATTTTCTGGTAGGATGACAAGACGTTTTCCACAAGTTCCTTGTAGTTATCAGCCTGGATATTTCCTAGAAAGTTGGTTGCTGTTAGCCGGATAGCATTGCACACTGTCCTCTTATCACCATTGAAGACGCGGTCGAGCTCATCTCTGAAGAGCTCGCGGATTTGTTGACCGACGAGAACACCCTGAGCGTTGGGAATTTCCCAACGAGGTACTTAAACTCTGGCCGGTATTCAACTGCAGCCTTAACGAAGTTCTTCATGAGGTCCAGTTTGATATACAGAGGCGGTCGTAAAAACTTACTGGATTCTACTAGTGATAGGTGCTGTACGCCTTGTTCCTGGCTCCAGCGATTGTCGAGCACCCTCGTCCTCATGTTACAATGGGATGTCTTTGCTGGACTGTCCCGTTCACACACAAAACAGCAAACCTTCGTGCAGCCCTGCTACAGTCCAAGCAAGACAGCAACAAACTTCAAGTCACCAAAAAAGCTGCCATTGATATTTCTTGTAGTTTATGCAATTCAAAAGATGTTTCATGTTGTTCAATGATCCCTTCACCTGGACTGCATGACCAACTGAAATTGACGACAACAAGTTGCCATCACGCAGCAGAACTACTTTTAGACTCAACTGTGACGAGTCTGTGATCAATCTCCACTTCGACATCGTTGCAGGTTACGAGGTGACCCTCCACCTTAAAAAATGGGGCTAAATCTCTCTGGTGAGCACGAAACACAGACGCTGTCCCATTTTCATCAAGGAGATTCCACTGTTGCTGTCTAAAGCCCAACAGTTCTGCATCATTCTTCGACAGTTCCAGATCTCTGACGCAGTCGCTTAATTCATTGTGTGGTCCTGCGTGGTTCAGCAAACGCCAACTTAGGCAAAAAGTTAGTATCCCTTGATGTTGATCGCTCAAAAGTTTCACAAAAATCCTCGCCATGTTCGTCTTCTGGTTCCAGAGAAAATGAGTCTGGGGGCTCCAAAACGGGAAAATCTTCACCATGGGGTACCGGGAGCATATTCGGATGGCTTAAAGTAACCTTTTCTTCTTAGAAATACCTTGCAGGACTGGAGTCACCATGCAGAAGTAACAAACACCGACGTAATCTGTTGGCTCATTCCACACCATGGGCACGGCAAAAGACATCGATCGCCTTTCGCGATTCAACCAGCTAAGAAGGTTTGTTGCACAAGCATTGTAAGATATGTTTGGAGCCTACACTTGGTCTAGTAAGTTAAGATTGTAAGCTTTCCTGATGATCAAGGTTATGGCATGCTTCTGTGATGAACAAGTCACCTCCCGAAAACATAGAAATAAAAAAGTTATCAGCACTGTTCACGCGCTTACTAGGCATCCCTAATGGAGTTTGGCGAAGACATATCTCGAGTTAGTTACACGGGGCCCTTCGCACAGCTAAATGACAAAACCAGCACACAGCACCGCAAGAAGCACCAGTATTGTATTGCATTGTATTGTATTGTATTTGCACAAAGAAATAGGCTTGCACTCTGATTACAATATCCAAACCAGCTCCAACTCTGAGGCAAAGTTAGGGATACGAAACAACTACTGCATGATAAGAGTATAGCACAAACAGAAGTGTTGTTATTTACGTAAGGTAATTCCTTTACAAGAATCAGAAGGAAGACAACAGGAAGATGAGTACAAGAGACGAGGAAAGGAATTTCAATTTAAAAGAAAGAGCTGAGGTATTTACCATCTCCCCGGTGCTGATGTTGATATGATCATAATGGTCATCAGATCTACATATCAGGCAGTTAACGCGATGTTTTCAAGAT
The DNA here is from genome assembly GCF_036320965.1 of Panulirus ornatus. NCBI lineage: Eukaryota > Metazoa > Arthropoda > Malacostraca > Decapoda > Palinuridae > Panulirus > Panulirus ornatus. The sequence continues at coordinate 33,958,873 of NC_092243.1, read as the reverse complement.
TAAGATATCAGTAAGATTTCCGGAAGTGTGGGACGTCATGTTTGAATTTTTACCAATTTAAACACCAGTAGAGTCCTTACACAGTATTCCCTTACTCGTTGTTAATAATTTTGATTATCAAAACAGCTGAACTCGGTTGTCATTTGTAGTTGTACAGAACTCATGATTATATGGGTGTTAATTTCTATACTATATTGATGAGTATTTCATTATTCTTTTAACTCGTATTCTCGTGTCATGGACAGAAGGCAACTTCTCAGCCAGACCTTAAATGAATTACGAAGAAGATCTAAGAAGATAAAAATGTAGAACTAAAGAAGTCAAAAACAGTCTAAGAGTTTTGCAGGAAATGGAAATTCTGTTTTTTTTCTAAGGGGCAGGTCGTAGCCGAAGGGAAAAACATGAGAAGGTAAAGAGCTCGAAGCTCAGCGGTGTAGAGAAAGAAGCAAACACTATAACCATTCATCTCTGAGTTCTCCTCGGCCATGTAGTAATCATGTCACACAACGGAGTACCGCGTACTCAGTGTTCTAGCTGCTGGCGGGTGAACACAACCACCCAGTTCTCAGGAGCAGAAACCAAGGCAATTATCCAGACAAGAGGGAGAGAGAACGCATAGTGCATAGTGCAAGAGGATCAAGTCTTGAGGACAGATGAAGTGTGCTGATAAGTCGAATTTACTTTGAACTCGAAAATATGTAGTAATATCCCATACTGTGACGACACAGTCTATTACAGTTTCAAAACAACAGTTCGAAGAGAAGAAGTTTCGGCATTCAACCAGCAAACCCCGTTTGTTAGAGGCAAACTTGTCTGCTTGTGTAATATCGAGTTTCCAAGGCAGGTTAAATTTTAATGGGGATACCAAGCAGCTTTTACCGAGTGATGGAAACGCAGTCATCAAAGACGACAGGAAAACTGTGAGGGGTCTTCCAAAGAAAAATAAGACTTTCGGTTTCGGAGACATTAAACTTAATTAGATTGCTTATGACTGTCCTTTAGGATTATAAAACCACAGTGTCACGTGTAGAGCGCGCGCTTTATCAGAATGAACGAGTTAAAGAAAAAAAAAGTGAACGATCTTTTGATTACTTGAAATGCGTACGTTAAAATGCTTACCCTAAAAATGCCCACCAATTTTTCCCACCAAAAGACCCTTACCAAATAAATTTTCACTATATAATTAGCAAAGCTCCCCACTTGACAATCACCCACAGAAAACGTCTTTCCTAAACACTTTTTCAGCCATAACGTCCGAGCTGATATTTTGCTCTCTTGTCCATTCCCGCCACACAGCAGCTCCGCAGCTGTTAACTTCCATATCAAACACCTTACGAGACATTTCTCAACAAAGCTACTTAAGGACAGCTTTCTGTCGAGAATCTCACAACAAACATCTTATAGACCAATGCTTACCTGTCAGTCCTGCGTTCCAGCAAAACTCTTCCAGCTGACCAAGGATGAAGAAGTCACTAACCAGCCTTACCTTATGTTCGACGCCTTCGTCGTCATCCATGATCTGGAAAAGATTGTTCCTTGTTACTGTAATCAAAGACACGTTTAAAGGGATTGAGACCCACGCCCCACTACCAGGGAGGGTCGATATTCCTAAGGGAAATAAGAAGGACTACTTTCGGGTGTCTCAACATCCCCATCATTGCCTCCAGAAGGCACTGAAAAAGCCCATTTCAACAACTTTCGAATGGACATCTTACCTGTGGGTTAGAGCAGTTATCTTATCAGTAGTTGTACTCAGGTTATCATCCAGGACTCGTGTGATGACGTAAAACCTGTTAATCAAAACAACGGAAGATTACTAAATTATTGGAAAACTGGACGCCAAGCTTCCCTCTGCAAGCAGAACACTTGACGCGCCAGCAGAATGTAGGTCGCTGAACTTTCAACCATGTGAGCACTGACGCTTCAGGCAGGTCACACAGTGTTTCCTCAATACAGATGACCTGACGGTGTACTTTTACATTCCTTTTACGTCCCATCTCTATATATTTTTTAGTATTACATATGAAAAGTAATTAATCAGAACATTTCACAAAAGACAACGGTTCTATTTGAAAAGATGTCGTGATAACACACATGTAAAACTATCTTTTTACTTCAGCTTCCGGGAGCGTCCCACGTTACCTGGAACCCGTGAAGTATTACTTCAGTATACACGACCGAGGGAACATTTTTTTCTACATCGCAATTAAAGGAACTTTTCAGCACCACAACATAAAACAACCGTGTAGTCACTTAGACTTCCGCAGTGTAGCTTACAGCATTCATGAGCGTGACTCATCGCTGGCCGCCCATGGTCGACCGCATAAGCTCGAATACTCATTGCTGCAGTAGATCCGCAGTCAAACCAGCAGTCCATCTACCCCTAAGAGGTTCGTCGATGAAATTCAGCCTGGCTCAGACTAGGGTATAAACATCAATTTTTTTCTTTATTTCTTTTTTACGTGATCAAGGTTTCCAACACGACAGATCCGTATCCACAACCAGGCCCCACGGACCTTCCCATGGCTTACCCCGGATGCTTCATATGTCTTGGTTCAGTCCACTGACAGCATGTCGACCCTAGTATCCCACATCGTTCCAATGCACTCTATCCCGTGCACGCCTTTCACTCCCCTGCACGTTCAGGCCCAGATCGATTAGAAAAACAAACAAACTAACATAAACACTCCGTCTTTCCATCTTTAATTTGGTTTCCCCATTCTACTTATTCCCTCCACCTCTGACACATACATCCTCTTTATCAACCTTTCCTCTATCACTCTCTACTTATGTCCAAACCATTTGAACAAACACTCATCAGCTATCTCAACCATACTCTTTCTGCTGTAACACATTTCTTTTGCCCTTTCAATATTTACTCGATCAAACTACCTCTCACCACATTTTTTCCTTAAACATTAAATTTCCAACACATCTAGCCCCCGTCGCACAACCCTATCTGTAGCCCATGCCTCGCATTATTGTTGGAACTACAAACATGCTCATTTTTGCTCTCCGAGATAACGTTTTCTCTTTCAACACAGTCTTAAGCGCTCACAGACACATCCCTCCTTCACCCATCCTTTAACTCTCTCATGCTTCTATGGTTCCACTCGATGCTATGTCCACTCCAAGGTATGTTTCTTCTATTCAAACTCATACCCCAGCTGACCTGTCCCTCACCCTTGCTATAACTAAGAGCCTTACTTTTATTCATATGTACACTCTACTTCATCCTTTCACGTACTTTTCCATACTCAGTCATCATCATCATCTGCAGTTTACAACTCGAATCTGCCACCAGTGCTGTACCATCAGGGGACAACAAGTGACTCACTTTTAGGTCTTTTTATCCCTCAAAAAACTACATGTTCACCCTTTTCTGCAAGACTCTCACATCTATTTCCCTTACCACCCCACCTATACAGAAACTGAACAACATGGTGGCATCATACACTCCTGCCGCAGACCAACGTTCACTTGGAACAATTCACTCCCCTCTCTTCCTACTCGTATACATGCCTTCCATTCATAATGAAAACTTCTCAGTGCATCTGTAGCTTTCCTCCCACACCGTAACTCTTAGAAGCTTACACAAGACACCTCTATCAACCCTACCATATGCCTTCTCATTGTCCATAAATGCCACAGACAAACCCATCTGCTTCTCTAGGTATTTCTCACATATATTCACACACATCCTCTAACAAGTTTGAAGCCATACTGCTCCTTACCCTAGTCTGATGCTCTGTACATGCTTTCACTCTCTTTTAAACAATACTCTCCCATGCAGCTTGCCAGGTATATTCAACAAAATTATGCCTCTGGAGTCTAATCATTCTCCTGTATGTCCCTTACCTCTATACAGTGGCGCTATACATGCATTCCACCAATCCTCAGGTACTTCACCATGATCCATATGTACACTGAAAATTCTTACCAACAAATCAACAACCCAGTCATCCAGTTTCTTAAGGAATTCACTTGCAATACCATCCACTCTTCAATTTTATCATCAAAAAAATTCGACACATTCAAAATACTCACTCCAATTCCTCCTCACTCCATCACTATGTGTCCACGTCCCCTATCGCCCCCTTCACCGACGTTCCCATTTGTTCTCCATTTTTCATACATTATTTACCTCCTTCCAAAACACCTTATTCTCTCTAAATCTTTTTGATACTCTCTCACCCCAACTCTCATTTGCCCTGTTTTTCAATCTCTGCACTTTCCGTTATTCACATTCCTCTGTAGATACCGCCGAAACGCCTCTTTTTTATTTCACTAGCAATTCTACTTCTTCATCCCACTACTTGCTACCCTTTCTAATTTACCTACCTTCCACCATCCACATGCCACATGCATCTCTCGCACTGCTTCCCTAATACTTCCCATTCCGCAAATTGCATCATTTACTCTTACTTCTTCCATTCTGTAATCAGTCTCTCCTGGTATTTTTCACACAAAATATTTTTTCAAGCTCACTTACTCTCACCACTCTTTTCCTGCCGACAATGATTTCGCTTTTCCGAAAACCTCTAAAAGTCTTCACCCTCGCCTCAGACATTCCATAAGTTGCTCCTCTCAGCACATTCATATCCAAAAGTATCTCATTTACACGTCTATTAATTATTACGTAATCCGATAATGACTGCTGACCATCCCTACCACACACATACGTATACTTGTGTATGTCCCTCTTCATAAACCAAATATTTCCAATCACCTCTCATTTTTCAGCACAACTCCACAAGCTGTTTACCATTTCTATTCATATTACTGAACAGCTCATGCCCCGTAATTATACCCTTAACTGTTACATTACTCACATTTTCACAGAAATCACTCATCCCTAATACGGTCTCTTACAACAAAACTGCGGATATACTCACCCAACTGCTCCCCAGACAGTTTCCAATCACGATCTTTCCTCTTATGGCCAAAACATAAGCACTAATAATCGCCTATCTCTCGCCATCCACTTCATTTTCACCCACATAAATCTAAAATTCACTTCCTTGCACTCTTTAACACGCTCCTAAAACTCCAGCTTTAAAAGTAGTGCACATCCACCCTCCTCCGCACAACTTTATCCATAGCCCACGCCTTAAAACCATACAACATTGTTGGAACCACTATTCCTTCAAACATACCCATTTTTGCTTTCCGAGATAATGTTCTCGACTTCCAAACATTCTTCAAGGCTCCCAGATTTTTCGCCCCCTCCCCCACCCTATGATCCACTTCCGCTTCCATGGTTCCATCCGCTGCCAGATCCACTCCCAGATATCTAAAACACTTTACTTCCCCCAGTTTTTCTCCATTCAAACTTACCTCCCAATTGACTTGACCCTTAACCCTACTGTACCTAATTACCTTGCTCTTATTCACATTTACTCTTAACTTTCTTCTCTCACACACTTTACCAAACAAATTAAACAACCATGGAGACATCGTACACCCCTGCCGCAAACCTACATTCACTGAGAACAAACCACTTTCCTCTCTTCCTACACGTACACATGCCTTACATCCTCGATAAAAACTTTTCACTGCTTCTAACAACTTGCCTCCCACACCATATATTCTTAAAACCTTCCACAGAGCATCTCTATCAACTCTATCATATGCTTTCTCCAGATCCATAAATGCTACATACAAATCCATTTGTTTTTCTAAGTATTTCTCACATACATTTTTCAAAGCAAACACCTGATCCACACATCCTCTACCACTTCTGAAACCACACTGCTCTTCCCCAATCTGATGCTCTGTACATGCCTTCACCCTCTCAATCAATACCCTCCCATATAATTTACCAGGAATACTCAACAAACTTATGCCTGTGTAATTTGAGCACTCACTCTTATCCCCTTTGCCTTTGTACAATGGCACTATGCAAGCATTCCGCCAATCCTCAGGCACCTCACCATGAGTCATACATACATTAAATAACCTTACCAACCAGTCAACAATACAATCACCCCCTTTTTTAATAAATTCCACTGCAATACCACCCAAACCTGCTGCCTTGCCGGCTTTCATCTTCCGTAAAGCTTTTACTACCTCTTCTCTATTTACCAAATCATTTTCCCTAACCCTCTCACTTTGCACACCACCTCAACCGAAACACCCTATATCTGCCACTCTATCATCAAACACATTCAACAAACTTTCAAAATACTCAATCCATCTCCTTCTCACATCACCACTACTTGTTATCACCTCCCCATTAGCCCCCTTCACTGAAGTTCCCATTTGCTCCCTTATCTTACGCACTTTATTTACCTCCTTCCAAAACATCTTTTTATTCTCCCTGAAATTTAATGATACTCTCTCACCCTAACTCTCATTTGCCCTCTTTTTCACCTCTTGCACCTTTCTCTTGACCTCCCGCCTCTTTCTTTTATACCTCTCCCACTCATTTGCATTTTTTCCCTGCAAAAATTGTTCAAATGCCTCTCTCTTCTCTTTCACTAAAAATATCACTTCTTCATCCCACCACTCACTACCTTTTCTAATCAACCCACCTCCCACGCTTCTCATGCTACAAGGATCTTTTGCGCAAGCCATCACTGCTTCCCTAAATACATTCCATTTCTCCCCCACTACCCTTACCTCCTTTGTTCTCACCTTTTTCCATTCTGTACTCAGTCTCTCCTGGTACTTCCTCACACAAGTCTCCTTCCCAAGCTCACTTACTCTCACCACCCCAACATTCTCTCTTCTTTTCTGAAAACCTCCACAAATCTTCACCTTCGCCTCCACAAGATAATGATCAGACATCCCTCCAGTTGCACCTCTCAGCACATTAACATCCGAAAGTCTCTCTTTCGTGCGTCTATCAATTAACACGTAATCCAATAACGCTCTCTGGCCATCTCTCCTACTTACATACGTATACTTATGTATATCTCGCTTTTTAAATCAGGTATTCCCAATCACCAGTCCTTTTTCAGCACATAAATCTACAAGCTCTTCGCCATTTCCATTTACAACACTGAACACTCCATGTGTACCAATTATTCCCTCAACTGCCACATTACTCACCCTTGCATTCAAATCACCCATCACTATAACCCAGTCTTGTGCATCAAAACCACAAACACACTCATTCAGCTGCTCCCAAAACACTTGCCTCTCATGATCTTTCTTCTATTGCCCAGGTGCATATGCACCAATAATCACCCATCTCTCTCCATCAACTTTCAGTTTACCCATATCAATCTAGAATTTACTTTCTTACACTCTATCACATACTCCCACAACTCCTGATTCAGGAGTACCTGCTACTCCTTCCCTTGCTCTTGTCCTCTCACTAACCCCTGACTTTACTCCCGAAGACATTCCCAAACCACTCTTGCCCTTTACCCTTTAGCTTCGTTTCACTCAGAGCCAAAACATCCAGGTTCCTTTCCTCAAACATACTACCTATCTCTCCTTTTTTCTCATCTTGGTTACATCCACACACATTTAGACACCTCACTCTGAGACTTCGAGGAGGATGAGCACTACCCGCGTGACTCCTTCTGTTTCCCCTTTTAGAAAGTTAAAATACAAGGAGGGGAGGGTTTCTGGCCCCCCGCTCCTGTCCCCTTTAGTCGCCTTCTACGACACGTGAGGAATGCGTGGGAAGTATTCTTTCTCCCCTATCCTCAATATATATATATATATATATATATATATATATATATATATATATATATATATATATATATATATATATATATATATATATACATATATATATATATATATTGAGAGGGATCTCAATTTTGCGCGTGATCAAGATATTCCTATGATTCCACGGGGAAAATGAAACACGATAAGTTTTCTTATCGTGTTTCATTTTCCCTGTGGACTCATAGGAATATATATATATATATATATATATATATATATATATATATATATATATATATATATATATATATATATATATATATATCCCTGGGGATAGGGGAGATAGAATGCTTTCCACGTATTCCCTGCACGTCGTGAAAGTCGACTAAATGGGAAGGGAACGGAAGCTGGAAATCCTCCTCTCCCGTTTTCTTAATTTTTCAAACGAAGGAACAGAGAAGGAAGCCAAGTGAGGACATTTAATCCGGGGCTCAGGCCTAAGGCAACCTCGCCGACGCGGGAAACCGCGAATGTGAATGAAAAAAAAAAAAAAAAAAAAATATATATATATATATATATATATATATATATATATATATATATATATATATATATATATATATATATATATATATATATATGTATGTATTAAGGGAAACAGTGATGGCCTGGGCAAGAAATGCTTGCGGCATGAGAATGGTGGGAGGTGGGCAGATTAGAAAGGGTAGTGAGTGGGGGAATGAAGAATTAAAATTGTTAATGAAAGAGAAGTGAGAGGCGCTTGAACGATTTTTGCAGGAAAGTAGTGTAAATGATTGGGAGATGTATAAAAGAAAGGGCAGGTCAAGAGAAAGGTGCAAGTGGTGAAAAAGAAGGCAAATGAGAGTTGGGGTGAGAGTGTATCATTAAATTCTAGGGAGAATAAAAAGATGTTTTGGAAGGAGGTAAATAAAGTGCGTAAGACAAGAGAACAAACGGAAACATCGGTGAAGGGGCAAATGGGGAGGTAATAACAAGTACTGATGAAGTGAGAAGGAGATGGAGTGAGTACTTTGAAGGTGTGCTGAATGTGTCTGATGATAGAGGGACAGATATATGGTGTTTTGGTCGGGGTGGTGTGCGAAGTGAGAGGGTTAGGGAGAATGGTTTGGTGAGCAGAGAAGAGGGAGTGAAAGCTTTGCCGAAGATGAAAGCCGGCAAGGCGGAAGGTTTGGATGGTATTGCGGAGGAATTTATAAAAAAAAAGTAGTGACTGTGCTGTAGATTAGTAGGTAAGGATATTCAATGTATGTTTCGATCATGATAAAGTTCCTGAGGATTGACGGAATGCATGCATAGTGTCATTATACAAAGGCAACGGGGATAAATTACATAGGTATTAATATGTTGAGTATCCCTTAGAAATTGTATGAAAGGGTATTGATTGAGAGGGTGAAGGCATGTACAGAGCATCTGATTGGAAAGAGCAGTGTGGTTTCAGAGGTGGTAGAGGATGTGTGGATCAGGTGTTTGCTTTGAAGAATGTACGTGAAACATTCTTAGAAAAACATATGGATTTCTATGCAGCATTCATGGATCTGGAAAAGGCATATGATAGGGTGGATAGAGATGCTTTGTGGAAGGCTTTAAGAGTATATGGTGCGGAAGGTAAGTTGCTAGAAGCGGTGAAAAGTTTTTACCAAGGATATAAGGCATGTGTACGAGTAGAAAGAGAGGAAAGTGATTAGTTCCCAGTGAAATACGGTTAGCTGCGGGGGTGCGTGATGTTTCCATGGTTGTTTAATTTGTTTATGGATTTGTTTATGGATGAGGTTGTTAGGAAGGTGAATGCAAGAGTTTTTGAGTGAGGGGCAAGTATGCAGTCTTTTGTGGACGAGAGGGCTTGGGAAGTGAGTCAGGTGTTCTTCGCTGATGATGCAGCTCTGGTGGCTGATCGGATGAGAAATTGAAGACGTTGGTGACTGAGTTTGGTAGTGTGTGACAGAAGGACGCGGAGAGTAAATGTGAATAAGAGCAACGTTATTAGGTTCAGTAGGGTTGAGGGACAAGTTAATTGGGAGATAAGTTTGAATGGAGAAAAACTGGGGGAAGTAAAGTGTTTTAAATATCTGGGAGCGGAATTAGCAGCGGATGGAACCATGGAAGTGGGAGTGAGTCACAGGGTGGGGAAGGGACGAAGGTTCTGGGAGCGTTGGAGAATGTGTGAAAGGCGAGAACTTTATCTCGGAGAGGAAAAATGGGTATGTTTGAAGGAATAGTGGTTCCAACAACGTTATATGGTTACAATCCATGGGCTTTAGATAAGATTGTGCAGAGGAGGATGGATGTGTTGGAAATGAAATGTTTGAGGACAATATGTGATGTGAGATGGTTTGATCGAATAAGTGATGAAAAGATAAGAGAGATGTGTGGTGATAAAAAGAGTGTGGTTGAGAGAGCAGAAAAGGGTGTATTGAAATTGTTTGGTCACATGGAGACAATGAGTGAGTAAAGATTGACAAAAGGGATATATGTGTCAGAGGTGGAGGGAACGAAGAAAAGTGGTAGACCAAATTGGAGGTGGAAGGATGGAATAAAAAAAATTTTGAGCGATCGGGGCCTGAACATAGAGGGGGGTGAAAGGCGTGCAAGGAAAAGAGTTGGATCGATGGTGTATACCGGGGTCAACGTGCTGTCAATAGATTGAACCAGGGCATGTGAAGCGTCTGGGGTAAACCATGGAAAGTTTTGTGGGGCCTGGATGTGGAAAGGTAGCTGTGGTTTCGGTGCCTTACACATGACAGGGATGGCGACGAGAATGAATGAAGGCAGCAAGTATGGATATGTAACTGCGCATATATGTATATGTCTGTATATGTATATGTATGTATACGTTGAAATTTACAGGTATGTATATGTGCGTGTGTGGGCGTTTATGTATATATGTGTATGTGGGTTGGTTGTGCCATTCTTTCGTCTGTTTCTCTGCGCTACCTCCCTAACGAGACAGCGACAAAATATAATAAATATATATATATATATATATATATATATATATATATATATATATATATATATATATATATATATATATATATGTATATATATATATATATATATATATATATATATATATATATATATATATATATATACACACACAGAGAAATGTTGAAGGCTCCAGTCACGGAAAAAAGTCCACATCACGGCAGGGCCTTAATTGAAATATTGAGAGAATTATGAAAGGTAAAAAGAAAAGATAAGGGAAAGTATTTAGGAATTTTGTAGAAAGTGGAATACCTCTCTTTGAAAATGTGCCTGGTCATAGTTAATAGGAAAGTCATGAGAAGTTAGGGAGTTCCAAAGCTTCGGGGAGTAAAGAAGGAAACCGGTATCAAAACAGCTGGAGTTCCCGACGGATACACACTTCATGTGACGCGACAACAAGTCGAGTTCTGCGTCGTGTAGGTAGTGGTGGGGACACACAAACAGCGAATTTGTGTGCTGGCTGAAACTGAAGCTCTAATCAAAGACATCTTATGAACGTTACATATATATATATATATATATATATATATATATATATATATATATATATATATATATATATATATATATATATAAAGACATTGATAAGATTGTCTTGATTAGGGCTTAAGTTGCCCTTGCTGTCTCAGCTTACACAGAATATCTAAGTTCTACTTAAGAAAGTGCAATAGAAAACAATGAAAGACCACCACAGAGAAGGTATCAAATCCGTTTCAGATTATTGCACTGCATGACACCATCCTGGCGGCACTGGAGCTGACCACTATCTAGAATGATGACGACAACTGGACAGTCATGAACTAAACAGATCCTTAAGGACATGAACCTCCTGGCTACCGGCATTATCAGCCCGACCCACACACCTTCCCTTAACATCTCGAAAGGAAAAAAAAGAAGACTCTATCGGCGTAACTCATGAGACACTGTAAGTGTCATTCAGTAATGTAGTAGCACAAGATTTAGAATATTACGGAAATTCAGAGTTTTCATCTCTCCTGCAGAGATGAATGTCAATGGCACCTGAGAATCTGCAGGCGATGAGAATGATAATGATTTTGTAGATCCGAGGGATTGCGCCGGGAACTCATTCACGTATACAGAGTTTTGTGATAAATATTTTGTCAGAAATACATAGAAGTGAAACAAATTAAAAGTCACGACAAAAATCATGGAATAACTCTGTGTTCACACAACCCTTCACGATGCTACAATGTTGATAGAATTTTTGATTTTTCAGAGACTGAACAGAAAACTATTTTGAAAATACAAGTTTTCCTTATTTCTGATGTCTATTCTGATTCACAGTTGTTGTTTAACCTTGACTTCTCTATTTACCGTTTGGGCTGAACGTTACTTCCAATTTTACTTCCGGTTCAGGCTCTGTGTAAACAAGGATTTGATGAAGACGAGACAAATCTATTTCTCTACTATGAATGGAGACGAGTCCTCTAGGACGCAACAGCTTCGAAAAATATTTAGTGTCATCTCCTTTATCTTCAGTGGTAGCAAAAACAATTAAGGCTTTTGTATAATATCATCTTAATATCCCAGGAATCCATCTGTGCGATTCCAGCAGCTTGGAAACTGCGCCCCGGTCAGTCGTAGAGAAAATGATGGACTACTGTAGAATGAGATGTTCCCCAGCGATATTTTCTGCTTTGCCTTAGATGACTATGATACACCCCTGCCGATGGTGACTTTTCTTATGTAGACTGATTACGGCAACACCAGACACACACACACACACACACACACACACACACACACACACACACACACATACACACACACACAATGGTTTATGTGTGATAGTTATTGGGAATATGAGGAAATATGTCTAGATACATTTCTTGTTAAGTTTTCTTATGTCTATAGAACGTTCACTAAGTCAATTGAACTGACTAATTTGATTGAAAATGACCATAACTGCCTTCATTATTTCTCCATTATTGAAACTGGCGATAAGTTGAGTAGCCTGTTAAAGATGAAAAATCATGGAACTGTACACGAGAATAGTTTACTACAACCTTGCATCCGGTTCCAGACTGAGAAAATCTTACGGGAACCCAAACTGTTCATTATGGTCCAATATTTCAGCTGCATGTTGTCAGTTGTAATGTTTCAAATGTTTTCATTCTACTTCAAAATGCTGGCTGTTCCCTAATTTATTACGCACGATACATTTACTCTTTCTTAGATTATACTTAAATGTTTGTAATACCAGTAACTATAGTATATGACCTTTTTGTGAAGTAGTTTTATCTTTCATCAATATACCCTTAAACGAAATTGTTTATATCATAATCAGCTCGTTATCCAGCAATAATGACACTCACATGAGTGGTGTTAACACTGACATGCGTAGAGGTGATACTTACATGCGCTGTGCTAACAAATATCAATTTAAATACTCATCAGAGACTGGCATTAAAGATAATGCTTCTCTGTAATGACAAAATCTACAGGCAAATTGAATATGTAGCGACAGAAAGTCCACTTGGCAGTTCTAGCAAGTGTCTCTAATATTCATCATTATCTTTATAACATCCCACTAACACCAGGACTTCCTTTTATTGAAAGAGTGCTCAAAATACTTTTATTGTTTTGATTCATCTGTTTATGGAATTCTAAAACTTGGAGCTAACTTAGCATCTAGACTGGCTGGTTGAGCATTCACTAAAAACATATAATATCTTAATTTTGCCAAAAGGCAGAATTTTCTTAAAAGTATAGTTAGAAAATATCGACACTAAAACGATTTTTCTTAAATACAAACCTGTGTAAACTTCCTACAATATTTTGATTAGATATGAACTCATACCAGCTGCATCAAAGAATATACTTTATGTTATCTTTAAAGGGCCTCATGAACATCTCTTCTAAAGTAGAACAAAACCGGAAATGTGAGATCATGAATCTTTAGATCCAACTATTTTACACTTCTACCAGATTGGTAGAAAACATTTACTCTTCAGAGATGAAAATCCCGTGCATTCATCCTTCTCTATGGTGTATATATATATATATATATATATATATATATATATATATATATATATATATATATATATATAGTTATCATTATTATTTAGCTTTGTCGCTGTCTCCCGCGTTTGCGAGGTAGCGCAAGGAAACAGACGAAAGAAATGGCCCAAACTACCCCCATACACATGTATATACATACACGTCCACACACGAAAATATACATACCTATACATCTCATGGTACACATATATACACACACACAGACATATACATATATACACATGTACATAATTCATACTGTTTGCTTTTATTTATTCCCATCGCCACATCGCCACACATGGAATAACATCCCCCTCCAACCTCATGTGTCCAATGTAGAGCTAGGAAAAGACAACAAAGGCCCCAATCGCTCACACTCAGTCTCCAGCTGCCACTTAATAATGCCCGAAACCACAGCTCCCACTCCATATCCAGGCCCCACACAACTTTCCATGGTTTACCCCTGACGCTTCACATGCCCTTATTCAATCCACTGACAGCACGTCAACCCCAGTGTACCACATCGATCCAATTCACTCATTTCCTTGCCCTCCTTTCACCCTCCTGCATGTTCAGGCCCCGATCACTCAAAATCTTTTTCACTCCATCTTTCCACCTCCAATTTGGTCTCCCACTTCTCCTCGTTCCCTCCACCTCCGACACATATATCCTCTTGGTCAATCTTTCCTCACTCATTCTCTCCATGTGCCCAAACCATTTCAAAACACCCTCTTCTGCTCTCTCAACCACGCTCTTTATACTTCCACACTTCTGTCTTACCCTTACATTACTTACTCGATCAAGGAACCTCACACCACATATTGTCCTCAAACATCTCATTTCCAGCACATCCACCCTCCTGTGCACAGCTCTATCCATAGCCCACGCCTCGAAACCATACAACATTGTTGGAAGCACTATTCCTTTAAACATAGCCATTTTTGCTTTTGGAGATAATGTTCTCGACTTCCACACATTCTTAGAGGCTCCCAGGATTTTCGTCCCCTCCCACACCCTATGATTCACTTCAGCTTTCATGGTTCCATCCGCTGCCAGATCCACTTCCAGATATCTAAAACACTTTACTTCCTCCAATTTTTCTCCATTCAAACTTACCTCCCAACTGACTTGACCCTCAACCCTACTGTACCTAATAACCTTGCTGTTATTCACAGTTACTCTTAACTTTCTTCTTTCACACACTTTACCAAACTCAGTCACCACCTTCTGCAGTTTCTCGCATGAATCAGCCACCAGCGCTGTATCATCAGCGAACAACAACTGACTCACTTCCCAGGCTCTCTCATCCACAACAGACAGCATACTTGCCTCTCTTTCCAAAACTCTTCCATTCACCTCTGTAATAACATCATCCATAAACAAATTTAATTATCATGGAGACATCTCACACCCCTGCCGCAAACCTACATTAACTGAGAACCAATCACTTTCCTCTCTTCCTACATGTACACATGGCTTACATCCTCGATAAAAACTTTTCACTGCTTCTAACAACTTGCCTCCCACACCATATATTCTTAATACCTTCCTCAGAGCATCTCTATCAACTCTATCATATGCCTTCTCCAGATCCATAAATGCTATAGACAAATCCATTTCCTTTTCTAAGTATTTTTCACATACACTCTTCAAAGCAAACACCTGATCCACACATCCTCTACCAGTTCTGAAACCACACTGCCCTTCCCCAGTCTGATGCTCTGTACATGCCTTCACCCTCCAATCAATACCCTCCCATATAATTTCCCATGAATACTCAACAAAACTTATACCTCTGTTTTTTTGCGCAATCACTTTCATCCCCTTTGCCTTTGTACAATGGCACTATGCAAGCATTCCGCCAACCCTCAGGCACCTCACCATGAGTCATACATACATTAAATAACCTTACCAACCAGTCAACAATACAGTCACCCCCTTTTTCAAATAAATTACACTGCAATACCATCCAAACCCGCTGCCTTGCCAACTTTCATCTTCCGCAAAGTTTTTACTACCTCTTCTTTGTTTACCAAATCATTCTCCCTAACCCTCTCACTTTGCACATCTCCTCAACCAAAACACCTTATATCTGCCACTCTATCATCAAACACATTCAACAAACCTTCAAAATACTCACTCTATCTCCTTCTCATATCACCACTACTTGTTATCACCTCCCCATTAGCCCCCTTCACTGAAGTTCCCATTGACTCCTTGTCTTACGCACTTTATATACCTCCTCCCAAAACAACTTTTTATTCTCCATAAAATTTAATGATACTCTCTCACCCCAACTCTCATTTGCCCTCTTTTTCACCTCTTGCACCTTTCTCTTGACCTCCTGCCTCTTTCTTTTATACATCTCCCACTCATTTGCATTATTTCCCTGCAAAAATAGACCAAATGCCTCTCTCTTCTCTTTCACTAATAATCTTACCTCTTCATCCCACCACTCACAACACTTTCTAATCCTCCCACTTCCCACGCTTCTCATGCCACAATCATCTTTTGCACAAGCCATCACTAATTCCCTAAATAAATCCCATTCCTCCCTCACTCCCCTTACCTCCTTTATTCTCACCTTTTTCCATTCTGCACTCAGTCCCTCCTGGTTCTTCCTCACACAAGCCTCCTTCCCAAGCTCACTTACTCTCGCCACTCTCTTCACTCCAACATTCACTTTTCTTTTCTACAAACCTCTACAAATCTTCTCTTTTGCCTCCACAAGATAATGAGCAAACATCCCTCCAGTTGCACCTCTCAGCACATTAACATCCAAAAGTCTCTCTTTCGCGCGCCTATTAGTTAATACGTAATCCAATAACGCTCTCTGGCCATCTCTCCTACTTCCATACGTATACTTATGTATATCTCTCTTTTTACACCAGGTATTCCCAATCACCAGTCCTTTTTCTGCACATACATCTACAAGCTCTTCACCATTTTCATTTACAACACTGAACACCCCATGTACACCAGTTATTCCCTCAACTGCCACATTACTCACCTTTGCATTCAAATCACCCATCACTATAACCCGGTCTCCTGCATCAAAACTACTAAAACACTCACTCAGCTGCTCCCAAAACACTTGCATCTCATGATCTTTCTTCTTGTGCCCAGGTGAATATGCATCAATAATCACCCATCTCTCTCCATCCACTTTCAGTTTTACCCACATCAATCTAGAGTTTACTTTCTTACACTCTATCACATACTCCCACCACTCCTGTTTCAGGAGTAGTGCTACTCCTTCCCTTTCTCTTGTCCTCTCACTAACCCCTGACTTTACTCCTAAGACATTCCGTAACCACTCTTCCCCTTTACCCTTGAGCTTCTTTTCACTCAGAGCCAAAACATCGAGGTTCCTTTCCTCAAACATACTACCTATCTCTCCTTTTTTCTCATCTTGGTTACATCCACACACATTTAGACACCCCAATCTGAGCCTTCCAGGAGGATGAGCACTCCCTACGTGACTCCTTCTGTTTCCCCTTTTAGAAAGTTAAAATACAAGGAGAAGAGGGTTTTTGCAGCCCCACGCTCCCGTCCCTTTTAGACGACAAGCGAGGAATGCGTGGGAAGTATTCTTTCTCTCCTATCTGCCTCACACTATATATATGTATATATATATATATATATATATATATATATATATATATATATATATATATATATATATATATATATATTTTTTTTTTTCTTTCAAACTACTCGCCATTTCCCGCACTAGCGAGGTAGCGCCAAGAACAGAGGACTGAGCCTCTGAGGGACTACCCTCACCTGGCCCAATTCTCTGTTCCTTCCTTTGGAAAATCAAAAAAAAAAAAAAACGAGAGGGGAGGATTTCCAGCCCCCCGCTCCCTCCCCTTTTAGTCGCCTTCTACGACACGCAGGGAATACGTGGGAAGTATTCTTCCTCCCCTATCCCCAGGGATAATATATATATATATATATATATATATTTATACATTTTTTTGTGTGTTGCACATAACAGCTGGAGGCTGGGTGTGAATGAGTATGGTCTTTTTTGTCTGTTTTCCTGGTGCAACCTCGCTGAAGCAGGATTCTGTTTCCTGTGGGGCAGGGTAGCGCCAGGAATGGGCGAAAGCAAGCATGAATATGCACATATGTATACATATGTATATGTCTGCGCAGGTGTATGTATATCTGTATATGAGTGGATGGACCATTCACAACCCGTTCCCTGGCACCACCTCGCTGACATGGGAAGACGATCAAGTATAATAATATATAAATTAATATATATATATCATTATACACACATTTGGTGGGATTTCTTTCTTTGGTGTTTTCAAGAAAAATCTGTAGCTGCTCAAAAGGTAACTAATGGCATTTTAATTGAGGGCTAATGTATGTAAGGTATAATGTTTATTCAAATGCTTTTTGGATATTAAATATCTGCTATCTGATGATCTTAACTCCTTAAAGTTAATCCTGATGAACAATGAGTTTTTATGTAACAAATTTTTCCTTATATTCTTTTAATTCATTTTATGCACATTCATCCCTTTGTCTAAAGGTGTGATACCCTCATTTATTGTAATTCATACCTGTAATATTAAGCAAAATTCACTTTTAACCCTTTGTGCAGTTCAGTTACAAAACTAATAATATTGGGAAGGATGGTACAGTATTTTAACAACTGATAGACTAGAACATCTGAGGGTGAACATGTTCAATTCAGTGGTATTTAACAAGAAATGCCCTCCTTAGATTTACAGATGCTATTCAGGGGTGTAATAATAAGGTTTTGCACTTATTCATAAAGACTATAGTCTCTATCAAGTGAAATCTTAACAATTACATTCAAAATGTGATATACAATCACATTCAACAATTCCGTGAAAATATATTCTTTTACTGCTTCTTTGTTATTATAAAAATATAAATCATAACAAAAACGTTGTAATTCAAACATATAAATACATACATAGTGCACTGTCTCTTTAAAACTTAAATGAAGTAAAACTTAAAGTTTCACATTTTATGAAATCTCCATTTGCAAAAACGATATAAAATGTATAAATATATATATATATATATATATATATATATATATATATATATATATATATATATATATATATATATATATATATATGAGAGTTGGGGTGAGAGAGTATCATTAAATTTTAGGGAGAATAAAAAGATGTTCTGGAAGGAGGTAAATAAAGTGCGTAAGACAAGGGAGCAAATGGGAACTTCAGTGAAGGGCGCAAATGGGGAGGTGATAACAAGTAGTGGTGATGTGAGAAGGAGATGGAGTGAGTATTTTGAAGGTTTTGTTGAATGTGTTTGATGATAGAGTGGCAGATATAGGGTGTTTTGGTCGAGGTGGTGTGCAAAGTGAGAGGGTTAGGGAAAATGATTTGGTAAACAGAGAAGAGGTAATAAAAGCTTTGCGGAAGATGAAAGCCGGCAAGGCAGCAGGTTTGGATGGTATTGCAGTGGAATTTATTGAAAAAGGGGGTGACTGTATTATTGACTGGTTGGTAAGGTTATTTAATGTATGTATGACTGATGGTGAGGTGCCTGAGGATTGGCGGAAAGCGTGCATAGTGCCTTTGTACAAAGGCAAATGGGATAAGAGTGAGTGCTCAAATTACAGAGGTATAAGTTTGTTGAGTATTCCTGGTAAATTATATGGGAGGGTATTGATTGAGAGGGTGAAGGCATGTACAGAGCATCAGATTGGGGAAGAGCAGTGTGGTTTCAGAAGTGGTAGAGGATGTGTGGACAGGTGTTTGCTTTGAAGAATGTATGTGAGAAATACTTAGAAAAGCAAATGGATTTGTATGTAGCATTTATGGATCTGGAGAAGGCATATGATAGAGTTGATAGAGATGCTCTGTGGAAGGTATTAAGAATATATGGTGTGGGAGGAAAGTTGTTAGAAGCAGTGAAAATTTTTTATCGAGGATGTAAGGCATGTGTACGTGTAGGAAGAGAGGAAAGTGATTGGTTCTCAGTGAATGTAGGTTTGCGGCAGGGGTGTGTGATGTCTCCATGGTTGTTTAATTTGTTTATGAATGGGGTTGTTAGGGAGGTGAATGCAAGAGCTTTGGAAAGAGGGGCAAGTATGAAGTCTGTTGGGGATGAGAGAGCTTGGGAAGTGAGTCAGTTGTTGTTCGCTGATGGTATAGCGCTGGTGGCTGATTCATGTGAGAAACTGCAGAAGCTGGTGACTGAGTTTGGTAAAGTGTGCGAAAGAAGAAAGTTAAGAGTAAATGTGAATAAGAGCAAGGTTATTAGGTACAGTAGGGTTGAGGGTCAAGTCAATTGGGAGGTAAGTTTGAATGGAGAAAAACTGGAGGAAGTAAAGTCTTTTAGATATCTGGGAGTGGATCTGGCAGCGGATGGAACCATGGAAGCGGAAGTGAATCACAGAGTGGGGGAGGGGCGAAAATCCTGGGAGCCTTGAAGAATGTTTGGAAGTCGAGAACATTATCTCGGATAGCAAAAATGGGTATGTTTGAAGGAATAGTGGTTCCAACAATGTTGTATGGTTGCGAGGCGTGGGCTATGGATAGAGTTGTGCGCAGGAGGGTGGATGTGCTGGAAATGAGATGTTTGAGGACAATGTGTGGTGTGAGGTGGTTTGATCGAGTAAGTAATGTAAGGGTAAGAGAGATGTGTGGAAATAAAAAGAGCGTGGTTGAGAGAGCAGAAGAGGGTGTTTTGAAATGGTTTGGGCACATGGAGAGAATGAGTGAGGAAAGATTGACCAAGAGGATATATGTTTCGGAGGTGGAGGGAACGAGTAGAAGTGGGAGACCAAATTGGAGGTGGAAAGATGGAGTGAAAAAGATTTTGAGTGATCGGGGCCTGAACACGCAGGAGGGTGAAAGGCGGGCAAGGAATAGAGTGAATTGGATCGATGTGGTATACCGGAGTTGACGTGCTGTCAGTGGATTGAATCAGGGCATGTGAAGCGTCTGGGGTAAACCATGGAAAGTTCTGTGGGGCCTGGATGTGGAAAGGGAGCTGTGGTTTCGGGCATTATTGCATGACAGCTAGAGACTGAGTGTGAACGAATGGGGCCTTTGTTGTCTTTTCCTAGCGCTACCTCGCACACATGAGGGGGGAGGGGGATGGTATTCCATGTGTGGCGAGGTGGCGATGGAAATGAATAAAGGCAGACAGTGTGAATTGTGTGCATGGGTATATATGTATGTGTCTGTGTGTGTATATATATGTGTACATTGAGATGTATAGGTATGTATATTTGCGTGTGTGGACGTGTATCAGCCACTAGCGCTGTATCATCACCGAACAACAACTGACTCACTTCCCATGCGCTCTCATCCACAACAGACTGCACACTTGCACATCTCTCAAAAAACTCTTGCATTCACCTGTCTAACAACCCCATTCATATACAAATTAAACAACCATGGAGACATAACGTACCCCTGCCATAAACCGACATTCATAGGGAACCAATCACTTTCCTCTCTTTCTACTCGTACACATGCCTTATATCCTTGGTAAAAACTTTTTACTGCTTCTAGCAACTTACCTCCCACACCATAAAGTCTTAAAATCTTCCATAATGCATCTCTATCAACCCTATCATATGACTTCTCCAGATCCATAAATGCTACATGCATATGCAACTGTTTTTCTAAGTATTTCTGATATGAATTCTTGAAGGCAAGCACCTGATCCACATATCCTCTACCACTTCTCAAACCACACTGTTCTTCCCCATTCTGATACTCTATACATGTCTTTACCCTCTCAATGGATACCCTCCCATATAACTTCCCAGGAATACCAAACAAACTTATTATGCCTCTGTCATTTGAACTCTCACCTTCATCCCCTCTGCCTTTGTACAATGGCACTATGCATGCATTTCGCCAATCCTCAGGCACTTCACCATGATCCATACATACACTGAATATCCTTACCAACCAATCAACACAGTCACCCCCTTTTGCTTTTGCTTTCATCTCCCGCATAGCTTTCACTACCTCTTCTATGTTTATCAAACCATTCTCCCAAACCCTCTCTTTTCGCACACCAGCCTGACCAAAACACCCTATATCTGCCACTATATCATCAAGCACATTTAACAAACCTTCAAAGTACGCACTCCATCTCCCTCTCAGTTCAGCACTGCTTGTTATCACCTCCCGATTTGCCACCTTCACCGATGTTCTCATTTGTTTTCTTGTCTTACGTACGTTATTTACATCTTTCCATTATATCTTTTATCATCCCAAAAATCTAATGATACTCTCAAACCACAACTTTAATGTGCCCTCTTTTTGACCTCCTGCTGCTTTCTTTTATACATGTCCCAGTCGTTTGCACTACTTCACAGCAAAAATTGTCCAAACGCCTTTCTCTTCTCTTTCACTAACAATCTTACTTCATCCTACCACTCACTACCCATTCTAACCTGCCCACCTCCTACCTTTCTCATGCCACATGTATTTTTTCGCAAACCATCACTGCTTCCCTAAATGTATTCCATTCCTCTCCCACTCCCCTTACGTCATTTGCTCTCACCTTTTGCCGTTCTACATTCAATCTCTCATGGTTCACGTGATTTAGTATCTGCTGATAACCACAAGGTAAATGAAATACGGTAAGTTCCCAAGTGCACTTTTGTGTAATGATCACATCGTCAGGGGAGATACAAGGACTAACCGTTACAAAAAATAAAGTTAAAAATCAGAAATTGTCAAAGGTACGGCAAATATATATGACTGAGTTTGGAAAAGTGTGTGGAAGAAGAAAGTTAAGAGTAAATGTGAATAAGAGCAAGATTATTAGGTACAGTAGGGTTGAGGGTCAAGTCAATTGGGAGGTGAGTTGGAATGGAGAAAAACTGGAGGAAGTGAAGTGTTTTAGATATCTGGGAGTGGATCTGGCAGCGGATGGAACCATGGAAGCGGAAGTGGATCATAGGGTGGGGGAGGGGGCGAAAATCCTGGGGGCCTTGAAGAATGTGTGGAAGTCGAGAACATTATCTCGGAAAGCAAAAATGGGTATGTTTGAAGGAATGGTGGTTCCAACAATGTTGTATGGTTGCGAGGCGTGGGCTATGGATAGAGTTGTGCGCAGGAGGATGGATGTGCTGGAAATGAGATGTTTGAGGACAGTGTGTGGTGTGAGGTGGTGTGATCGAGTGAGTAACGTAAGGGTAAGAGAGATGTGTGGAAATAAAAAGAGCGTGGTTGAGAGAGCAGAAGAGGGTGTTTTGAAGTGGTTTGGGCACATGGAGAGGATGAGTGAGGAAAGATTGACCAAGAGGATATATGTGTCGGAGGTGGAGGGAACAAGGAGAAGAGGGAGACCAAATTGGAGGTGGAAAGATGGAGTGAAAAAGATTTTGTGTGATCGGGGCCTGAACATGCAGGAGGGTGAAAGGAGGGCAAGGAGTAGAGTGAATTGGAGCGATGTGGTATACCGGGGTTGATGTGCTGTCAGTGGATTGAAGCAGGGCATGTGAAGCGTCTGGGGTAAACCATGGAAAGCTGTGTAGGTATGTATATTTGCGTGTGTGGACGTATGTATATACATGTGTATGGGGGGGGGGGGGTTGGGCCATTTCTTTCGTCTGTTTCCTTGCGCTACCTCGCAAACGCGGGAGACAGCGACAAAGTATAATAAAAATAAAAAAAATATATATATATATATATATAAGGACTGTGCTAGTTCTGCTCTTACGAAATGAAAATAGGACAAACCATTTTTGAGTACAGACGTTGGCAAGAGGACTTGTAACAATAAACAATATGAGATTAGTAACGAAACATTCCAGGAACGTCATGTAAGGATGAATGGAATTTAATATAACTCTCTGAGAAATTCCATAATGCATGTGAAGGCTTGTACCCAGTTTAAGTCTATAGCGAGGGAAGAAGATTTTGTGACCTCTGAATATGTGAGGGGCATGGGACGTAGGAGACAATGTAAGCAACACATAAACTTAAACAGAGCCATCATGTTATAGGTCACAGCAGAAATAGATGTAAGAGTTTTGTGTTACTTTGTGTGAAGAGCTGGAAATATTTATGTGCTTACACATCCACCACCCACACACACACACACACACACACACACACACACATTCATACAGTTGCCAGTAAGAGTGGCCTTCTAAAGAAATATATTACCACATGATGCCAAGTATACGTGGGAAACAAAAAACAGAAAGGAATATATTAATTTACAAGAGGAGGAAGACAATCTCGACTGTTGGTTCGATATATTGTTAACGAAATTCAACTCGAACTGTAAAGTAATGAGGTTGGGACATAGTGAAAGAGGGTCTCGATATGTACATTGTCTAACTGGAAATAAATCGTAGAAATCTGTGCGTGAGAGGGATTCACGAGTCGGGATTGCGTCGCATTGGCGATAATTCAAGGAACTCAGACCAACTGTCTGCTGGCGAATATAAAAATTGCATTCAGGCATATGGTTTAGGAAATATTCAGCAAGCTGTTTGCATCCTATATCAGGATAAAACTAGAATATATATATATATATATATATATATATATATATATATATATATATATATATATATATATATGTACACAAATGATGTAAGGCATGTATACGAGTAGGAAGAGAAGAAAGTGACTGGTTCCCAGTAAATGTCAGTTTGCGGCAGGGTGTTTAATTCTTTTATGGTTTGGGTAGTTAGGGAGCTGACTGCAAGAATTTTAGAGAAAGGGGCAAGTATGCAGTCTGTTCTAGATGAGAGGGTTCTAGAAGTGAGTCTGTTGTTGTTCGCTGATGATACAAAGCTGGTGGCTGACTCGGGTAAGAAACTGCAGAAGTTGGTGACTGAATTTGGCAGTGTGAGAAAAAAGAAAGTTGAGAGTAAATGTGAATAAGACCAAGGTTATTAGGTTCAGTAGGGGTGAGGGACAAGTTAATTGGAAGGTAAGTTTGAATGGAGAAAAAAGGTAGGAAGTGAGAAGTTTTAGATATCTGGGAGTGGACGTAGTAGTGGATGGAACCAAGAAAGCGGAAGTGAGTCACAGGGTGGGGGAGGGAGCGAAGGTTCTGGAAGCGTTGAAGAATGTGTGGAAGGCGAGAACATTATCTCGGAGAGCAAAAATGGGTAAATTTTAAGGAATAGTGGCTCCAACAATTTTATGTGGTTGCAAGGCATGGGCTATCGATAAGGTTGTGCGGAGGAGGGTGAATGTACTGGAAATGAAATGTATGAGGACAGTATGTGGTGTGAGGTGGTTTGATTGAGTAAGTAATGAAAAGGTGAGAGAGATGTGCGGTAATAAAGAGTGCGGTTGAGAGAGCAGATGAGGGTGTATTGAAATGGTTTGGACACAAGGAGAGAATGAGTGAGGAAAGATTGACCAAGAGGCTATATGTGTCAAAGGTGGAGGGAACGAGAAGTGGGAGACCAAATTGGAGATGGAAAGATGGAGTGAAAAAGATTTTGAGCGAGGCCTGAACATGCAGGAGGGTGAAAGGCGTGCAAGGAATAGAGTGAATTGGAACGATGTGGTATACCAGGGTCGACGTGCTGTCAATGGAGTGAACCAGGGCATGTGAAGCGTCTGGGGTAAACCATGGAAAGTTCTGTGGGGCCTGGATGTGGAAAGGGAACTGTGGTTTCGGTGCATTATACATGGCAGCTAGAGACTGAGTGTGAAAGAATGTGGCCTTTCTAGTCTTTTCCTAGCGCTACCTCGCGCACACGCGGGGGGAGGAGGTTGTCATTTCATGTGTGGAGGGGTGGCGATGGGAATGAATAAGGGCAGACAGTATGAATTATGTACATCTGTATATATGTGTATGTATGAGATGTATAGGTATGAATATGTGCGTGTGTGAACGTGTATGTATATACATGTGTATGTGGGTGGGTTGGGCCATTCTTTCGTCTGTTTCCTTGCGCTACTTCGCTAACGCGGAAGACAGCGACAAAGTATAATAAATATAATATAATACTGCAGTGGGTAACAGTGAAACACGTGATCTAATATTCGCGGATAACCACGAGGAAAATGTAACTCGATAAGTTCCCACGTGCAACATCTCGTGTAATCACATTATCGGGGGAGATACAACAATGAGATAGAGGAGCTACATCAGTTGCTATACATATATGAGAGGTAGAGCTAAGACGCCATTGGTACACAAGTGTTTATTGTTTGTGGTGTGTGGTTATGGAGCGGTGCTTGTTATAAGATTTATCATGTAGACAAAACAGGACTCTATTTACAACTCTGCCTACGAGAAATCAATACAGTCCTTATAGATCTTTACTAATATTCATGTTACAATTCTTTGTGTATTTAAGGAAAAGATTCACTGATAATTCTCTTGTGTAGGGAGGTACAAGGTATAGATTAGCACTATTCCGGTAAGTACAATAGTCGTAGTATCTAACATGATTGTAGAAAGCATTTTAATTTTCTACTGTTCTTATACAATATCTATACTGCTATAGTCTAACGAAGAGATCCCTACCAGTCTGCCCAATATAAAACATATTATAACCATTAAAAAGAATTTTGTAAATATAACGCCTGGAATTTTCTGGAGAGCTTTTGATAAAGATATTCTTGATTTTATTGTTATGGATGAACGCTACATTTAGTGATGCTTATATCTGAGTTCCTAACGGATTCATAGCCTTTATTGTAAGCGTAGCCCTCTCTAATGTTAAGAAAAACAATTTTGTACCGACGGCGTCTTAGCTCCGCATCTCTTTATATATATATATACATATATATATATATATATATATATATATATATATATATATATATATATATATATATATATATATATATATATATAAACACACACACACACACACACACACACACACACACACACACATATATATATATATATATATATATATATATATATATATATATATATATATATATATATATATATAAACACACACACACATATATATATATATATATGTATATATATATATATATATAATATATATATATATATATATATATATATATATATATATATATATATATATATATATCATTTATGGAACTGGAGAAAGCATATGATAGAGTTGATAAAGATGCTCTGTGGAAGGTATTAAGAGTATATGGTGTGGGAGGCAAGCAATTAGAGGCAGTGAAAAGTTTTTATCGAAGATGTAAGGCATGTGAGCGAGCGGGAAAAGAGGAAAGTGATTGGTTCTCAGTGAATGTCGGTTTGCGGCAAGGGTGCGTGATGTCTCCATGGTCGTTTAATTTGTTTATAGATGGGGTTGTTAGGGATGTGAATGCAAAAGTTTTGGGGAGAGGGGCAAGTATGCAGTCTGTTGTGGATGAGAAAGCTTGGAAAGTGCGTCAGTTGCTGTTCGCTGATGATACAGAGCTGGTGGCTGATTCGAGTGAGAAACTGCAGAAGCTGGTGACTGAGTTTGGCAAAGTGTGTGAAAGAAGAAAGGTGACAATAAATGTGAATAAAGCAAGGTCATTAGGTTAAGTAGGGTTGAGTCTTTAAGGGACAAGTAAATTGAAAGGTAAGTTTGAATGGAGAAAAATTGGAGGAAGTGAAGTATTTTAGTTATCTGGAAGTGGATTTGGCAGCGGACGGAACCATGGAAGCGGAAGTGAGTCACAGGGTGGGGAAGGGTGCGAAGTTTCTGGGAGCGGTGAAGAATGTGTGGAGGCGAGAACATTATCTCGGAAAGGAAAAATGGGTATGTTTGAAGGAAAAGTGGTTCCAACAATGTTATATGGTTGTAAGGCATGGGCGGTAGATAGGGTTGTGCGGAGGAGGGTGGATGTGTTGGAAATGAGATGTTTGAGGACAATATGTGGTGTGAGGTGGTTTGATCGAGTAAGTAATGAAAGGTGAGATAGATGTTCGGTAATAAAAATAGTGTGGTTGAAAGAACAAAAGAAGGTGTGTTGGAATATTCGCCATTTACTCTTAATACCTTTCACAGAGCATCTCTATCAACTCTATCATATGCCTTCTCGAGATTCATAAATGCTACATAGAAATCTATTTGTTTTTCTAAGTATTTCTCACATACATTCTTCAAAGCAAACACCTGACCCACACATCCTCTACGACTTGCGAAACCACACTGCTCTTCCCTAAGCTGATGCTCTGGACATGCCTTCACCCTCTCAATCAATATCGTCCATTTAATTTCCAAGGAATACTCAACAAACGTATACATCTGTAATCTGAACACTCACCTTTATCCCATTTGCCTTTTTACAGTGGCACTATCCATACATTCCGCCAGTCCACAGGCCAATTCACCACGAACTATACATACAATGAATATCCTTACCAACCAGTCAACAGCACAGTCATCCCCTTTTTAAATAAAGTCCACTGCAATACCATCCAAACCCACCCTAGCCTAAGCAGCTTTCATCTTCCGCAAAGCTTCCACTACCTCTTATCTGTTTACCAAACCATTCTCCCTGACCCCTCTCATTTCGCACACCATCTCGACCAAAATACCCTATATCTGCCACTCTATCATCACACACATTTAAGAAACATTAATATGTGTTGGAATGGTTGGGACATATGGTGAGAATGAGTGAGGAAAGATTGACAAAGAGGATATATGTGTCAGAGTTGGAGGAATGAAGGAGAAGCGGGAGACCAAATTGGAGGTGGAAGGATGGACTGAAAAACATTCTGAGTTATCGGGACCTGAACATACAGAAGGGTGAAAGGTGTGCAAGGAAGCAATAGATTGAATTGGAACAATTTGGTATACCGGGGGATGGACGTGCTATCAATGCACTGAACCATCACATGTTTACCAAATGGCGTCCTAGCTACGTCTCTTCGTTGTAATTCAACTGACTGTTATATTTCTCTCATGTGTCTCCCCTGATGATGTGATTATTACAAGAAAGTGTACTTGGGAACGTAATCACGTTTCATTTTCCCCGTGGACCCATAGGAATATATATATATATATATATATATATATATATATATATATATATATATATATATATATATATATATATATATATATATACATTTATTCATCTAGTTATTTATTATACTTTGTCGCTGTCTCCCGCGTTAGCGAGGTAGCGCAAGGAAGCAGACGAAAGAGTGGCCCAACCCACCCACATACACATGTATATGCATACACGTCCACACACGCCAAATCCACTCCCAGATATCTAAAACACTTCACTTCCTCCAGTTTTTCTCCATTCAGACTTACCTCAAAGTTGACTTGTCCCTCAACCCTACTGTACCTAATAACCTTGCTCTTATTCACATTTACTCTCAGCTTTCTTCTTTCACACACTTTACCAAACTCAGTCACCAGCTTCTGCAGTTTCTCACCCGAATCAGCCATCAGCGCTGTATCATCAGCGAACAACAACTGACTCACTTCCTAAGCTCTCTCATCCATAACAGACTGCGTACTTGCCCCTCTTTCCAAAACTCTTGCTTTCACCTCCCTAAGAACCCCATCCATAAACAAATCAAACAACCATGGAGACATCACGCATCCCTGCCGCAAACCAACATTCACTGAGAACCAATCACTTTCTTCTCTTCCTTACTCGTACACATGCCTTACATCCTCGATAAAAACTTTTCACTGCCTCTAACAACTTGCCTCCCACACCATATATTCCTAATACCTTCCACAGAGCATCTCTATCGACCCTATCATATGCCCTCTCCAGATCCATAAATGCTACATACAAATCCATTTGCTTTTCTGAGTATTTCTCACATACATTCTTCAAAGCAAACACCTGATATACCACTTCTGAAACCACACTGCTCTTCCCCAATCTGATGCTCTGCACATGCCTTCACCCTCCCAATCAATACCCTCCCACATAATTTCCCAGGAATACTCAACAAACTTATACCGCTTACACCACCTCGACCAAAACACCCTATATCTGCAACTCTATCATGAAACACATTCAACAAACCTTTAAAATACTCACTCCATCTCCTTCTCACATCACCACTACTTGTTATCACCTCCTCATTAGTCCCCTTCACTAATGTTCCCATTTGTTCTCTTGTCCTACGCACTTTATTTACCTCCTTCCAAAACATCTTTTTATTCTCCCTAAAATTTAAAGATACTGTCTCACCCCAACTCTCATTTGCCGTCTTTTTCATACCTTGTCCCCTTCTCTTGGCCTCCTGCCTCATTCTTTTATACATCTCCCAGTCATTTGCGTTATTTCCCAGCAAAAATCGTCCAAATGCCTCTCTCTTCTCTTTCACTAATAATCTTACTTCTTCATCCCACTACTCACTACTCTTTCTAATCTGCCCACCTCCCACGCTTCTCATGCCACAAGCATCTTGTGCGCAAGATATCACTGCCTCCCTAAATACATTCCATTCCTCCCCCTCTCCCTTTACGTCCTTTGTTCTCACCTTTTTCCATTCTGTACTCAGTCTCTCATGGTACTTCTACATACAAGTCTCTTTCCCAAGCTCACTTACTCTCACCACTCTCTTCACCCCAATATTCTCTCTTCTTTTCTGAAAACCTCTACAAATCTTCACCTTCGCCTCCACAAGACAATCATCAGACATCCCTCCAGTTGCACCACTCAGCACATTAACATCCAAAAGTCTCTCTTTTGCGCGCCTATCAAAACACGTAATCTAATAACGCTCTCTGGCCATCTCTCCTACTTACATACATATACTTATGTATATCTCTCTTTTTAAACCACGTATTCCAAATCATCAATCCACTTTCGGCACATAAATCAACAAGCTCCTCACCATTTCCATTTACAACGCTGAACACCCCATGTACACCAATTATTTCCTCAACCGCCACATTACTCACCTTTGCATTCAAATCACCCTTCACTATAACCCGGTTTCGTGCATCAAAACTACTAACACACTCACTTAGCTGCTCCCAAAACACTTGCCTCTCATGATCTTTCTTCTCATGCCCAGGTGCATATGCACCAATAATCACCCATCTCTCTCCATCCACCCTAGGGATAGGGGAGAAAGAATAATTCCCACGCATTCCTCACGTGTCGTAGAAGGCGGCTAAAGGGGACGGGAGCGGGGGCTAGAAATCCTCCCCTCCTTGTATTTTAACTTTCCAAAAGGGGAAATAGAAGAACGAGTCACGCGGGGAGTGCTCATCCTCCTCGAAGGCTCAGAGTGGGGTGCCTAAATGTGTGTGGATGTAACCAAGATGAGAAAAAAGGAGAGACAGGTAGTATGTTTGAGGAAAGGAACCTGGAAGTTTTGGCTCTGAGCGAAGTAGTGCAAGAAAAGAGACGAAAGAATGGCCCATCCCACCCACATGCACATGTGTATACATACACGTCCACACACGCACATATACATACCTATACATTTCAATGTATACATAAGAGTGGTTTGGGAATGTCTTGGGAGTAAAGTCAGGGGTTAGTGAGAGGACAAGAGCAAGTGGAGGAGTAGCACTAATCCTGAAACAGGAGTGGTGGGAGTATGTGATACTGTAAGAAAGTAAACGCAATATATATATACATATATATATATATATATATATATATATATATATATATATATATATATATATATATATATGTCTGTGTGTGTATATATATGTGTACATTGAGATGTATAGGTACGTATATTTGCGTGTGTGGACGTGTATGTATATACACGTGTATGTGGGTGGGTTGGGCCATTCTTTCGTCTGTTTCCTTGCGCTACCTCGCTAACGTGGAAGACAGCGACAAAGCAAAATAAATTAATAATAAATATACGTTGAAATGTATAGGTATGTATATGTACGTGTGTGGGTGTTTATGTATTCACATGTGTATGTGGGTAGGTTGGGCCATTCTTTCGTCTGTTTCCTTGCGCTACCTCGCTAATGCGGGAGACAGCGACAAAGTATGATAAATAAATAGAATATATATATATATATATATATATATATATATATATATATATATATATATATTATCCCTGGGGATAGGGGGAAAAGAATGCTTCCCACGTATTCCCTGCGTGTCGAAGAAAGCGATAAAAGGGGAGGGAGCGGGGGGCTGGAAATCCTCCCCTCTCGTTGTTTTTTTATTTTTATTTTCCAAAAGAAGGGACAGAGAAGGGGACCAGGTGAGGATATTCCCTCAAAGGCCCAGTCCTCTGTTTTTAACGCTACCTCGCTTATGCGGGAAATGGCGAATAGTTTGAAAGAATGAAAGAATATATATATATATATATATATATATATATATATATATATATATATATATATATATATATATATATATATATCTTAGCCTAGGATAGGCAGCCGTTTTATCAACCAGTCCCTAAGGGAGGATGAACAGCTGGGTTAACTGTGGACCGGCTGCCGCGACCAGGATTCGAACCTACGCGAGCTCGACCCTGAGCGGCCCGTGAATGTGTCAGCCAGCAATGCTAACCACTGCGCCACAGAGATCCGTAAACCTGATCACATTCAGATGAGCATCACCTAAGTAGCCCTGTGACGCTGGTGTCTGAGTGAAGAGAAAGTGGGTGAAGTGTACAGAGAGGTGTACAAGAGAATGAATTTAAAGTGCAGTGATTTAAGTAAAGTGTGAGTGTATGATGTGAAGGGTCGTTGTGTGTGAGTAAAGTGTAAGTGGATAAAGTGTGTGGTGAAATATAAATTCATCAGTCGCTGCTGTCTTGGGTAAATTGATGAAGTGGATGGACGATATTGAGTTAGTGTGTGTGGGACGCAGGCATGGCGACGCTTTAATATTCAGATATGGAGGAATTATATTCAAGTGTTGGGTTAGTGTCTGAATAAATGGCAAGTTGGTAACACTCCACGGCATAGTTTGCCTCAGAAGACTTCTTAAAGGGAACAGTTTTGCGTTTTTGGAGGCGAAGGTTGATGCAGGCAATGTTGAAAAAAATTTCCGTGTCACTAAAAACTACGTTTTGATGATATTGTGTGAGAAACGGGAAGGATGCTACGATGTGCTGTGAACTGGGAGGTGTCTTATCACCCCGTGTCTCATGCATTAACAGCGACTCTGGTACTGTATGTACGCAGTGAGGACAGTATGAACGGTGTAACCAGACATAAGAGGCTGGAAATGGTCGGATGCCTTGTTTATACCAGGATGCATCACAGCGGAGAAACGATTGAGTCATGAGACTGAACATTACAGGAGAACGAACGAGGAATATGAAAAAAAAAAGGGAGGAGAGTGAAAAAGAAAACTGAGGATGAGAGAACTGGCCTGTG
The DNA here is from genome assembly GCF_036320965.1 of Panulirus ornatus. Taxonomy (NCBI): domain Eukaryota; kingdom Metazoa; phylum Arthropoda; class Malacostraca; order Decapoda; family Palinuridae; genus Panulirus; species Panulirus ornatus. The sequence continues at coordinate 33,925,944 of NC_092243.1, read as the reverse complement.
GAAATGAGAAGAAAACAGAACTCTAAGATGAATAATGAGGAGAGTGTTTTAATGTGCCGGCGAAATTTAGCTGAAGCAGATAAAACTGTGAAGTGATGAGAGCAAAGATTTCACAAAAGAAGAAAAAACAGTCAATTCTTCAAGGGGTTAGATAATAGGTGGGGAAATGAGACGAAATCAAAGCATGCAGCATATCTGACACAAAGGGATGTATTGTGATTGAGAGAAACGAAGGTAAGAAATGCAGGTAACGAACTGCCTCAGAGCTTGGTAACGTCCGTAGAAGAAAAGAGGACTATAAAAATCTCATGAATATCATAATTGTAGAGGAAGCTGGGATACTCACACTAGATGTAGAGAGAGAGAGAAAAGGGAGACCGGAGTTATTCATCGAAAATAGTGAGCGTAACCACATAATGAATTAATGAAATGGTGAAATACCGTAATGCCCTGTAGGAGACAAAGAAGCATGGTAGAAAGTGTGTGTAATGGATGACCAGTAAGGGTTGGAAAGTAATGAGGTGTGAGGATGTTACTTTGAGCGTGGGTAAGGCGACAGGCCACCAAGACAAGACGAGGAGTGTGGCAAGTAAGTGCTTACAATAAGGCAATGTTGAATATTAACCAAAGGAAAGTGGTAGTATGTGAATAAATTCAATTACTTTCTGATATGATCATAGGTTGAAGGGTTGGAGAAGGTTCAGGATTTCAAATATATGGGAAGATATTACGTAAATTATATATAATGGCTAATAGAAGGAATGATCTTTCAATCATGAGAGTGTAAAAATACAGGTGACAGGCTCTATTAAGAGATATATCAGCTTACTCTGTTTGTACTTGCAAAATACACGTTTCAAAACAGCAAAAAAAAAAATAAAATACTGGGAATGAAGATAATGCCTTCAAGACTCACATATGGAGAGAAAAAAATGGAATGCAAAGAGAATCGGGATGTGAGGGGAAGCTATGCGATACAGAGGGGAATCGTTGGAAGAAAAGATCAAGAAGCCTTCGATGTGATGTGACGTAGGGAAGTGATGGGCAAAATGGGCGTAGTGAATGGAGTATTTATGACTGAGCTGGAACGGAGAAGAAGAGAATGGGAGGACGAAAATGTGAAGAGGTAAGAAGAACGCTAGCGAGGGAAACTGTCTGGTACTGTGTATGAGTAGAAATATAAGATTATTCTGCACGTACTATTGTAAGGTGGACAGCGGCCGGGCTCGTTACACCCCCTGTGAAACAAAATTCTGTAGACGAATTCTATATAACATGACTCAAGAAATGCAATTCTGGAAGTAAACCAAAAATGCAACCAACAAATAAAGTCACCAGAGTGACCCCAGGAGGTCACTGAAGGTCAATCAGAGGAAAACCTAAAACTAAAACCCACTGGCTATCCGATGGTCCTCTTGGCAACGTAATAAAAACCTTTCAATACTAAACCACCTCATATCAGAGTGTCCTGTGGTGGGGTCAACCATGTGACCTCTAAAGGTCATTCAGGGTTGTATAGTATTAAATATAAACGTAACAACTTGAGTTCGTATGAATGTCGTACCGCTTTCAAATGAAATGATTTCGTGAAACAAAATATTGTATTCCAGTTCATGAAATGGTTGGGTTAACAATGCGACCTCTATAGGTCAGTGAAAATAATTCAATAATGCTTATTGTTCGAAACTTGAAAAAAGATAATTCCTTTATTGAAGCGGTTTTAATTGAAAAAAGTTGTGTTAACTGATAAAAAATTCAATAAACAAAAAACAGAACTGAATAATACATGGAATGTAAATTGGTGTTGATAGGTGACTATTGTGTAACTCTCCACTCAGACGTGAACTCTTCAGTAATAGCCTGAACTCTCCTACCAGTAATGTAAACAGAAAGAAAAAGTCTTGGGGCACCGATGTTTAGTACAGGACACACAGAATATGCAGATGAAGTGAGTTCCGAGTTGATGAAATACTCTGGACATCCTGGGTGCTTTGACCAAACGTGGTCATATGAACATCAGCAGTTCTCGATTTCAGGTCATGAAGCCGACACATGAATAACTAAATAATGGCCAATCCATCATCCTGAAAAGCCTGGGCGGGGCATGAAAAAACTTCCCTGAGGTTATCAGTAATTCTTTGACTATTTCTGTATACTTTCCCCTGCTCTTCATTCCGTGTATGGCGTCACAACCTGACGAGGTATGGAACACTTGTAATCTGATACAACATTCCGAACGAAGGCACGGTTGAAGACGATTGATATGCAACATATGCTGATGCCTTCCAGTTCCAAAGGTTATCCATAAGTCATTGCTTGTACTTATACTGACTGTAAACGCCCAGACTGTCCTAAGAGAATGACAGGTATGTCAGTATCTCCTGACTAGACAGGAACAGAGTTACGATCTCGAAGGACATTAGCGAGATACACAACACTTCCCCTACCTGCTTCTTCATGACTGAAAAAATCAGTCATCGTATAGTTCTAGACCCAACGCACACTAAACAATCAGCAGAGGTCAAATACAGATCCATGTCACAGGGATAATACTGAGTTTTCACCGCCTCGCTCTGAAGAAACGAAAATAGATCTGTCTGGAGTTCCAGCCAGAAACTTCTCGAAGTCTTTCTAACCTCGAGGAACTTTTGCGGGTCACCGACTCGTTGCCTTGTTCTTCCACCAGTTCCTCTGTTTCTCTGGCTTCGTGTTTTTCTTGAGAAGCGATGAGCCCAAAGCAGTCAAGGTGATCACAAGTTTCACCGTTTGAGTCGAACTAAAGGAAAGAGTAAGACAGACGCATGCTTGTCAAATGTTGAGCAAGTTGGCTTTGGCTATATCGCATGAATTTGGGCCTTAAAGTCGATGGTTACTATATTGTAGAACATAGGTGGAACCTCAAAAAAAAAAAAAAAAAAAAACACTGTAGGCGACGTCTGATCTCTGAACGGGGACCTTTTTTTTTGGGGGGGGGGGGACTCTCTGGCGTTTGTTGACCTGTTTAAAGAGGTTAACCTTATTTGTTTCTTTATTGGTAACCTGCAGGTTGTGTGCTATACTCTCCAACACGGACGCCTTGTAGTCCATGTACTGTGACGGACCAAACGTGTCAGTTACCTTGACTGCTTCAGGTGGCGATACTGATAAAGATAACCGTCAGCAATGAGACAGTAACTCCGTTTATTTCTATAGAACTGCGTCTTGCATTTTGCATTTCACCAGAGCTGTAACGAGACCTCAAAGCTTACTATATGATCTCATCTCGACTAACACCCTCCCGGGAGGCACAGTAAGATATGCCGCAGGGGATATAGATCGGTAGGTGAAGGAAGGTGATGAAGTGATTCATAAATCGTCTCCAGCAATAATCGTGAGAGCCTGTACGATGGGTTTTGCTCCGTTTGAATGAACGAATTCAGTAGTGGGCTCACATGATGTCCTCAGGGACCATCGCATATGGATTAGAACACTACTGTGAAAATCTTGACTACCGATATAGAGACAAGTGAGAGAGAGAGAGAGAGAGAGAGAGAGAGAGAGAGAGAGAGAGAGAGAGAGAGAGAGAGAGAGAGAGAGAGAGAGAGAACGTTGTATTCAGAGAAAAGTACCAATAGCCTATTATATCTCGTATAAGACTAGGATATGGATGCTGTGGATGTATAAGACTAGGATATGGATGCTGTGGATGTAGAGTGATAGAATAAATAGTAAAAGAACGGATTAGCGGATTCTGTGATGAAAGGAATCAGATTATTATCAATGAAGGAGAAATTAGTGACTGGCTTGATGAAATATGTGGTATGTTACCTTTGTACTTACCATGCTCGTCATAAGAACCGAGAAATCCTCTGAACGATAGTGTAGTTGAAGGATCAGGATTAAAGAAAACCAGAAGAGGTTGAAACTCTCGGGTATCAATAAACATAAATGATTAAGAAAAAAACATAACGGCAGTTACGAAGCAAATGAGGTTATAGTGAAATGGTTTGTGATGATTAGTTAGCAAAAATCTGAAGGTAGAAGTGTTGATAAAGCAAGTTACATGAAGATGCATGCAACCTGTTGGTGTATGTAATACAATCTGTCGAATCTATGCAAGTAAAACCAGGAAATATTGTTTGAAAAGCAATTGCCAGAGTGTAGGTGGGTGGGATAAATATCCTGGGACACCAAATAATGATAAAAAAGTAAGCAGATAATAAAATGAGAAAACAAACATCATCGGATATTAAGCTGTGGCAGTTAACTTGATGGATTGTGTAGACGAAAAGTTGGTATGGAAGACTGTGTGGATATGGTTAATGATGAAGATGAGCTGGAGCCATGAGATTAATACCATGTTACATTACGAGGATGTAGGTAATATTTAGCACAGAGAACTTAATCACTTCAGATAGTAAAGATGATCAATGTTTTCCACTGTCTAGGTGTGGAGAAGTATCGTGAGGGCCAAACATAAATGGAGCAGTTTCTTAACAACATGCAATAACTATTAATGATCGAAGTACACCATCCTATAATTACATGCCTTATACTATAACTTACAGGAATGTAGTGGCAATCATAGAAAACTAGATTCCATCTCAGAGACAATAAAGAATTTCATCTCACAGACTCGTAAGTCCCTTCTCCCCAAGGACGGTGAGGGGAGAATAATTCACGCACCCGCCGCTAACTTCTTCACCTGGACGTGAGAGCCACGACCTCCTGTGGTGCCGCGCCCAGAAATGTTGATGGTGGTCCGGCATATTAGTGCAGAGGCCGCCCCTTTATCCTCAGCTTGAGCGCTTTACACTGTGATCTCTGTGCTGTTATCTGCTACCTTGTGCGTTTTGAACGAGAGTATTATTCAGACACAGAGAGGAAGACACGAACCCATTAATCTTCCCACACACTCATTTACACATGCATTAAGTATAAGAATAACAGTAAACTTACGGAGCAGCTCGTTAACACACAACGTTCGCGCTAGAAACGACAAATAACAATTTAATATTTCCTCTATGAGCTTTTTCTTACAGTCTTCGGCCTCCGGCAATGGCAAATAATACTTCGGGATCTTCAAATATTTCATTAACTCTGTCATTGAAGTGCACCTGAGATAGATCCTATTACTGTTTTTTTTCATGTAAGGAAACAAGTGAGTTCCAATATTAAGTCTCCGTGTCATAATCCTCCTCACAATACCAGAAATATTATAACGTGAAGAATTCGCATCATATGCTCGTCAGAAAATCTATATCATAGCAGTATCAGTGACACAGGGTGAATTTCCCCCAAAATACGTGCAGGACTAACGATCCTTAAGAATATTATTTTTCTTTTTTCAAACAGGCTTCACATATCAGGTGGTGGCGTTCCACTATACGTACTCGGCCAAACCGATTAGGAAATTGGATGTCCATCCATACAATACTCTAAATACTGATTTGATGAGAAAGACGTCCAAAATCATTTTTGTGTTAGTTATAGACCCAGTTAACCAAAACAGAAAGAGATTATGAAGAAAAGAGTGGAGCTCTTTGTGATGGTATCAAGGAACCAATAACTGCGAAAGAATTTAACAATCCCATCATATAATGGGACTTTATGACAGGTGACTAGGAAGGGACTCAGGTTACTTGATTTAATAGAAAACTGCTTCCTACATCATAAGGTCCGAGACCCAACGAGGGATAGTAATATTACAGACATATTGACGCCCACAGACAGAGACTTGATCGGTGTGGTCGGTGATAAACTAGAAAATATCATCCACAATACTGTCAGAGTCGCTGTAAACTGTCTGTCTGATGAAAAAAGGAAATACAGCAACCAATATTAAATTGGCCAACTTCGATAAATTGCGTGATGACTTAAGCAAATAAATTGCATCAGACTATTAGATGTGGTTACAGCTGAAAAGATGTGGGATATCTTCAAAAATTACTTTCCCTTGAAGGAACTAGCATTACGGAAAACGTGAAAAGGAACCGTGAGAGGGAAGAGTCAGGTTGGATGAATAAAGAAATTATAAATTTACTTAACCGTAAAAGAAGGACGTCCAGGGTATCTGAGTCAGGAGGCGAAAATCAGGACCATGAAATGCATACAAGATTACAAAAAAAATATATAGGAGAAAAATCAGGACAAGTAAGAAAAACTTTGATAAAAAGAATTTCTCACAAAGTGAAACAGCACATGAAGAATAATTTCAATGTTAGAAACAAATAAAAAGCCAAGGATACTTTTGGCCAATTATCAAATGATAATGGAACATCAGCAAGACACAAATGGCTTCCTTTATTTACAAGCATATCGACTCAGCGTTTACCAATGAAAATTCGTTTAACATAACACAATCGCAAAAATGTATTTCTATGCACCGGATATGAAAAACTGGACACTGAAAGTTTTTAATGCCACGAAGTACTTAGTTATCTATGCAAACTAAATCCAAACAAATAAGCAGATCCAGACAATACCTCCCCCAGAATATTAAAAGAAGCTGGCCATCAAATCGCTTTTGTATTAAACAAACCCTTGGAGGAAGGGAAGGTATCTGATGACTGGAAGCTGGCTAACATAACACCAATCATCAAAAAAAGGAGACGGGAAATGTACCTCGAACTACCATCCCTTAGCATCATTTCAATTCTTGACAAAATGTTAGAAACACTAATTAAAGGCAAAATTCTTAAAGTATTATAGAAACATTTATCAATATTCGACCATCAGTATGGCTTTCGGAATGACAGATCGTATTTAACGAAACTAATGGAATTCGTTAATCATGGAACTCCAAAATAACCCTTGATGTGATACAACTGGACTCACGTGAAGTCTTCGATGAAGTGCTGCATAAAAGATTAGTAAAAGAATCAAAGCTCACGGCACAGCAAATCGAATCTAAGGATGGACAGCAGACTGGCTCTCTCAACGGAAACAGAGTGGCGGTGAACGGGGAAGCATCTGACTGGCTTCACGTGTTTTGTGGCGTTCTACAAGGTTCCCTCCTGGTACGCATACCTTTTATCATCTACATGAGTGACCTACAGACAGAACTAGCCAGGAAAATCTCAAATTTTGCCAACGACACAGAGTTGGGAAACAGCCAAACTCAGAGAAAGAATGCATGAAGAAGATTCAGAGGGATTTAGACAAACTGGTACAGTGGACAGAGACTTACCAGATCAACTTCAACGCAGACAAATACTAAGATATTCATTTTGATGCAGAAAATATAAATCATATAAGGAAAATTGTTGGTTAACCTTTTAAGAAGACAAAGCAGAAGAGAACTTTGGAATGGTTACCAGTGATGACCTTGAATACGGTAAACAATGCCTAGCTACGCAGAGTAAAGCCAATATGACGTTAGGTTCCATTACTAGAAATATAAACTACAAAAGATACGATACTCACCCTTTACAATGTACTGGTTAGACCTTATTTGGAGTACGCTGTTCATTTCTGGTAACTGCAGCCTGGGATAAATGTATTTACTTTCTAGGGTTGTGCTGAAGCGGCTTGAACAGGTGATATTGACAGTCATACCATCAAGGATCACCTGGGTGTGAAGACTCGTGTACTTGTCATTGGTATGGGAAAGTTACAATGCGGCCTTTACAGGACAACGTTGCCCAGCAAGTCAGTTTTCTTTATCCTTACTGAGAAGAAGCTGCGGTCGTTCCTTCAGTGGATACTATCACAAATTGATTCCCGATTGTGCCACCACAGGCGCTTCTTTAATAGATACGGTAAACAAGTTACAACTACATCATCTACATAAGATACAGAACATAGTTAAGGATACGACAAAGACGGCGTCGTTTTTGTGCAGACTGGACCATACGACGTGATTTAGGGTCCACCAAAGATTACAGGAAGTATAAGGCATGTATTTGCAAACTTAAGGAAAGCCGTAGGAAGGTTGTACTAGTGGAACTTATTCCCAGGTATTGTGATGGATATGTAATCTCAGGTAGATACTTGGGCAGAAGCTGTAGAGTAGAGGGCATTTGTAGGTTAAAGGAGATTGATTACATGGATTTGTGTTTTTTGTAATGATAGAAGCTTTTTCGCTAAAATTAGCCTTCATTTAGACGAGGGCGGGACTGTTCGACTATATGGGATTCTAGAAAAAAGAAAATGTACAGACATTTGCGACAACAAAGGTGCAAACAAGCTGTGTGAACACATGGAGTCAAGTGTCAGACAGATCAGGTGGGACTGCTCCTGATGGTTCAGGTGCAGTTCAAGTGCACCTGAGGCGTATGAACCCCGAATACTGAGCAAAATATTAGCTCTCATAGCGAGAAATATTAAGCACAAAACGTAGGATGAAATGCCCAGTCTTCACAACGCCCTGCCCTGACCTCATTTAAAATAAGATATTCAGTTCTGCTCACTAATTTGAGAGAGCAGCAACAATACTAATTAGCTGCCTCACGAAAAAGCTTTATGAAGAACGACTCAGATCTTTAAAATTATTCTCCCTAAAAAAACGCAGACTCCGAGGAGATCTGATGGTAGTTTTCAAGATACTGAATAATTTCGGCAACACAGCACACAAACATTTCTTCACATTAAAGAGTTTCAAATGACCGTCTATGAAATTATGATATAAAAGAAAGGAAATGTAACAGCAATGTAGGCTTAAAGCATTTTCGTGTGCAGAGCTGTACAACATTGGAAACTGCATGTTCTGGTGAAAACTATCAACATCCACAAATCAAACCTAGACAAATGCATCAGTGAAATCTATCATCAACTAATTTGCCAATTTCAAGAACGAAGAACGAATTCTATTCCGTATCAAAATGCACCCAAACCTTATTCTTTCCAGTCCAAATTCAAGGAGTTGCCCATTGTAGATAGCCCAGGCAACTTTTTTACTTCACAGTTCCCTGTAAAGTCTTCATGAGAGCATACGCCCACTATAATGCATGATGTTCCGCCTCGGCTTCTTCCAGCCGCTATCCTGGAGGTTGTGATGGGTGGGGAGGAGCCTTTTGTTTTATTGTACTATTTCTCTCACAGACAGACCTTGATCATAGGTCACCGATGCTGTCCACCAGCAGATACCCTCGCCATGAATCATCAGGTATTTGACGTATTCCGTCGTAGTGGTAGTACTTTAACTTCGTATTTCTGAACCAGTGCTGATGCTACTGAACATGGATCATGGAACATGGATCTCTCTCTAGCTCTCTCCAACACAGGTCTAAAGCAGATTGAGTGTGGGAACAGAAAAAGGGGAAAGAGAGGAGCGTCTGGCAGTCGTACGGGGCAGGATATAAGTTTTCACCTATCTGTACGGGACTAAGGCAGCCCATTACAGTGGAGATAGATCATAAACTTTTAGCTTACTTGTAGTCTGTTACGAAATCAAGCTGAAGATGTATGAGGCGGGCATTACCATGACAACACTAACTATCAATTTCAGAATAAGTGAAGAATCCGAAGATGTTGCTCTGACGTCCTGAGCAGCATGTAAATGACCCCAGAGGAAATAGAAAAAAAATTATGTAAGGGGAAATATGTCACGAGAACCTCATAACTTTAGTGAGTCGTCTCCAGTCGTTGAAGAGTTTGATTATGAATCCCTACAAGAAGAAAGCAATATGAGCAATAATTACGAGATCACATATGGAATTTGAAATACGTGATAAGGAATTTTGGTGTGTGACAAGGATATCTTTAAAATAAAAGAGAGTAACATTTGATGTTCTGGATGGTATCCGATACGCCAAGCCACCAGCGGCAGATAGGTAGCTGCACTCTAGGCGAAGGGAACAGGATGTACTCGACATTTAGAATCCAGTGGAAGAGCAGAGGGGAATGGGCTACATGTCCATCTCGCCTTAGCCACTGTAAGTAGAAAAAAAAAGAAATGTTGGTATCTTGCTGGGTAAGGCTCTGTTGTTAGTGTGTGACAGTTCCTATCAAATATGACATGGATGCCAAGAGGAAGTAAGGAGCCAAGACAACATTCAGAGGGTCTTGAAACAACACGAAGACAGTGCCGAGGCAGCAACATTTTTCCGTCGAGTTGCCAGTCAGACATAAAGAGCCAGTTGAAGTGGAGCAGCCGCCTTCCTGGAGTTTGTTTTCGACCCTGGACTGTGGCAGATGAGGACAGCCGCTTTCTACGAGTCTCGCCAACGTCTGGGGGTAAACGACCTTCTCGTGAAAACCGTTCTGGAGTGCCTCAGGCTCAGCGCATGAGGACTTGTGGGTCAGAGTGCTGTGGTCAGGAGGCGAACCGATATGAGTTTCAGGTGGCGTGGAAAGTGAGTGCGACGGAGTGGCGTTGGTGCCTCCTGTGCGTGCATGGACTGCTTGGTCTTAAACAGACCTTTAGAGTGTTTTAGTAAACTGCGTATCATCTTTGATTGGTAAATTACCGGCTGGAATATTAGGACATCAATTAATATTATTCATTCTTATGTAAACATATCATAAGTAGTTACTGTAATTTAAAGATATGTCCTCTTTCTCATTCAATGATTTTGCATGAACTTGCATGCATATTCTTCTTCCAAATCACACTTGTCTCTATTTGTAATTCTAGTTTAGGCTCCCTGTTTTCATCTATTAAATATTCTCACCACTTAGAGAACGTCTTGCTAGGATGCGTCCTATAAGATCATTCTTCTTTTCTCCACAAATGACATTAAAACAACTGGTGCTAAAAAATGCCGATGTGAAACATTACGTCTTATCTATTTGCTTCTATGATAAGTTTGCAAATTCTGTTAAAATGGCAGTGTTACCCAAGCACTGCACTGCCAGTTCTTCTTTAAAAAAAGTCCTATAACTACTCTCAATAACTTACGCCCTTTCCAAGTCAATACAATTTGCATACCGTCTGTTTTCATTTACAATATTTTTTCAGTGTCATTCTCAGGGTAAAATTCCAGTCTGAACTACGTTGGCCCACTAGCAAATTCCAGCAGCCTACCCACTCTAACGCAGGCTATTCACTCCACCCTTCCAGCCACCCTCCCCAACACCAAAGCCATACATCCTTCTCAGGCCATACAATCTACCCTCCCAGACACCCACACCATACACTCTGCCCTCTCAGTCACCCAAGCCATACTGCCCGCCTTTACATAAGACCAGGCCAGGTTATACATCCCACCTCCCCAGGCACCCAGGTTATACATCCCACCTTCCTGGACAATAGGGAACTCAGTAAATGAGAATCAACAACTCTCCTGATATAAAGCTAATCAACTAGTCAGCGTATGAAGAGGCAGTCAAGGAGAATTGACCCTCACCTCTCTGAGAACACCGTAAGTTCTCTGTGTAATATTTCTGTTGTTGAAAGGCTGACAAATTCAACAACAAAAAATATTTTGGTCCTACCCAATCATAAGGAATATACACCTCTAACTAGTATTCTGATAAAACAATTATGTAAATATTTTCAAATATGAAAATGCCAAACGGAATCCCTCAATAAAGAACAACCCATAATCTAAAGTAATTTCAGGTGTCTACTGTATTCCATGTACAGTCTGTAACAAACTGTATATTGACCAAACGGGTAAATGTTTAAAGGAGAGGAATCCACAGAAAAGGAAGACTTCAAAATATAAAGCAATATTCAAACAGAAAAAAATCACATCTAGTGAGGGAGTGATGTCAAAAAGATTGGACCCTCGTGTCATTTATAAAAAGGTTTATTGTTGAATCTTCTCTCATCATAGAGATCAGTACAATATACATGAATGAAGGGACGTATAAAATAGATATCATCTTAATGGAATCTCCGCTGAATTGTGGCAAAATTAAGAAAGCAGTTGCTAACCTGACATCTGGCAGGTAGAGGGACGGGTCACTGTACCATTTTGGTCAACCTTTGCATGTTTCTCAAATCAACTGTTCCTCGTTTCCTCGGCTGTGATGAAGTCTAGTTTCACATATATTCTCTTGCCCACAGTGATTCTGTAACCTTGACTATGGCTTGAAATTCAGCTGAAAGCTTGGAGCTTTTGTGTTATTTTTCCAGTGTTTACTTATATATATATATATATATATATATATATATATATATATATATATATATATATATATATATATATATATATATCACCTAAAACTGTTGGGCATTCATTTCTATGCAAGAGCCCTAGATCCCTCCTACCTAAATTAGGGTATTACCAGCAACCAACCCCGACGTAGAAATAAAAAGCTTACCCCTGCCTCATGCTTCAACTACCTATACTCACAAGTCCCTCACTCTCAACAAACATAATACTGACAAAACACATGTACAGGGAAATAACCTGACAAGCACTAACCACCCGGCCTCCAAACAGTCTTAAACTCCCCGCCAAAGTCGCCAATCCTGAAGCAACATCCCACACAAACAAGGGTCATACTTTCACGTCTGTGCCTCGAACATCGCCTATTACTACATAAGTACAAACACCGTTGCAAAATGTCCAAAGACCGTTTGTGCTCAATATGCAACTACCACAGTGAAGACATCGACCTCTTCCTACTAAGTTGTTCTGTACTCTCTACACATACACATGAACATAACGCAACTACACTTGATGACCTATGGTGCCGATCAACAGATGTGGTCGGCTTCCTGAGCGATACAGGAACCCCGTAAAGATACAAGGGACTTCTAGGTGGGAATTGATAAGTGTGTATATATATATATATATATATATATATATATATATATATATATATATATATATATATATATATATATATATATATATTATCCCTGGGGATAGGGGATTAAGAATGCTTCCCACGTATTCCCTGCGTGTCGCAGAAGGCGACTAAAAGGGGAGGGAGCGGGGGGCTGGAAATCCTCCCCTCTCGGTTTTTTTTTGTTTTTTTTCAATTTTCCAAAAGAAGGAACAGAGAATTGGGCCAGGTGAGGGTATTCCCTCAAAGGCCCAGTCCTCTGTTCTTAACGTTACCTCGCTAATGCGGGAAATGGCGAATAGTTTGAAAGAAAAAGAAAGATATATATATATATATATATATATATATATATATATATATATATATATATATATATATATATATATATACAAAAGGGAGACTTTTTGGTGCAAATATTTAGAACACGTGAAAAAATGATGAAGTGATGTTAGACAAAGAAAGCGGGTTGTATGGATGTTATCCTCAAGGAAGGAGTCGTGATTAGGAGGTCTACAAGAGGAAGTACCTGGAGGCTGAATATGCAGAAGGGTGTATGGCGTGCATGAGATAGGGCAAACTGTAGGGATGTGGTATACAGGGGGCGACATACTGTCAGAGGGCTGAACCAGTACTTGTGAAGAGGACATGGGAAACCACGGAGAGGTCTGTGGGACTTATCTCAGACAAAGGGCTCTTCTTTCGGTGCGGTATACATGACAGCGAGAGAGTAAATGTGAGCGAATGAAGGCCGATACACAGAAAACACCGAACTTATGTGAAAGAAGAAATATATAGATACATATATGTGTATGCAGATAAATCGAAGTGATGCAAGATTTGAATATATGATGATAATCACGAGGAAAAATGTAAAATGAAGTGTTTCAGGCGCTTTCTTGCAATTTCATATCTTCAGGCTAGAACGGAGAAATGATGCATAATACAGGAAACAGCCAATACATATGGAGAGTTGAAGTGTGTAGATTCCGGTCATATATGATATTTGGCTGTAGTCGAGCATCGTGCCTATCGTAAATCTTGCTTTACAGTCAAAACAAAAGTCGGCTGTTAACAGATCTTGCCTACAATATAGCTATCTGGGTTAGACAATTTTTCTCTAGTATTCATGTCACAAAACTTTGTATGAATGATAAGAGAAGATTCAATTATGGTCATCATTTCTATGAGGTTCTCTCCATTTAAACTCACTTCAACTAACTTAACTCTCTCTCTCCCCCACTTAAGTTTATTATAACCATACTTTTTTCTATTTGACTTGTGACAGCACGCGCAGCTGAATGTCTTAACCATTGCCATCTTTCTTATGCGATATATAGAGCCAAGCCTCAGCCAGGCACCCAGCTCATCTCTAAGACCCTCGCAGGCCCAGGACACACCAGCTGCCCTCGATCGCTCCCGCTCTCCACGTCACCAGAAACTGATGCCATCTCGCCTCCGTACCACAACTCCCTTACCCCACACGTACTTATCTGATGAACCTCTCAAGCCTGGGCTTCACAAGCACTTTGTCTACGACTGAACTTAAATGAGACTGATAGAAAGTGCCGGGACTCCAGCAGCTACGGGGCTCAATCTAACTCATGGATGAGAGCAGTCTTCTTTCGACCTGCTCCTCAGGGCTGCGTGGCAATTCAACGAGAGACTGCAGCTGTATCGGTGCTGTCTTAGCGTAGTCTTGAAATTGCTTTAATACTGTCTGGGTCCTCACGCCTTCGTGGCTTTCTGGGAAAGTCGCATATAGCAACAAGAAATTAGCCAAAAAGATATCAACACAATATAGATGAAGTCCATATTCCCACCTGGCGTTAAACTACTTAATTACCACTTGTCCCGTTGCCGACCTAGTTAAACTAGCAAAAAAAGAAAAAAAAAAATTATGCAGAGCGAAGAATCCAACTACTTTCTAAAAACATCATCGTAATACAACAAATTTTCATATGCTACGTTCTACATAATTCAGTAACCACCGCTCAAACTACACTCTCTCTCCATAGGGATAAGCAAACATAATCTATAGCTACAGGACATCATTTAAATGTATCACAACTTTATGTGAGACAACGCCCGAAGAGAAATGAAAAGCTATAAATCAGGAAAGTATCCGACTGACCTAAACGATGTTTACTTTGACAGACAGGTTGTAAAGTAGCACTGAGACACGAGCAGTTGATCAGGATTTACTTACCACCAAATGAACAGTTGTCGTCCTCAGGAGGAAGTATTCTCCTGAGGAAGGCAGCCGTCGTAACGTTGTGAATTAAATCCTGATTAGCAGCTCGTGTCTCATGCCTGCTCTACTACCAAGCCGAATGTGGCTCGCTTACCAGATCTGTCCACCTAGTTAGTTTTATTAGACTTAAGTTTTTTTTTTTCTTTTCGTTTATGTAAAACTGGTAGTTATGTTGAGAGGCAAAGACAGGGTGAATTTCTTCCTCTCATGTTCATCGTCACTATAAAATTAAGGAAAATTTAAGTTGGTTCCCAAGTGTAGTGAACCATATCATCTCCAGCTGACCCGGCAGATGCACTATAGTTGTTGAAAACTGGGATCCTCGTGGCAAGCTAATTATTTCTCATCCATTTACAGGGTATGGATAATGTGAATGCATACATTTCACTCATTTCCAAACTGTTTATCATTTATGTACCACTTGTATGATATTCAGTTAAGAATGAAAAAATAACAATATAAGAATTTAAAATAATTTGTCTTTTACTATTTATATAAAAATAAACATCAAAAGGTGCATACTAATGTAGGATTTATTAAAAGATATTCTTTACTGTTGGTACAAAATAATCAAGGGCATATTCACTGGTTCGTGAAGGTTGATCTTAGTTAACCTTCCCGGTCACAATCATTCTCTCGTCCAAAAGATTGTAGATTTCAGGCTGCCTTACCGCTCTTGCATATGCCAGCAACTCTTAGATGTTTTCCTTGTGGCCATATCTTTGGTTGCGATGTTCACCAGAACTGATGAAGGTGTCATAACTTCAAAATCAGAAAATCAAGCTTGGCAGCAATTATTGCCGTAATCTGCAGGGTCGAAACTGTCTAAAAATGTTTGTTGCCCAATATGAACATAACGTGAGGTCTACAACTTTTTTGTTTACGTTAATCTCGTCTAGAGTGAAAGTAAGACGTGGAGGAGAGTAGGAAGATACTGGGCAGCCACAAACAGCGCACCCAGGATAATTCCAACCTCGCGTGTCGTGCTGTTCATCATGATGAATATTATGAAGGTAGATATGATGATCACACTTGTCCGTGATGATAGTATGAAGGTGAAATTGCACTTCAATTCATACAATTTCATTTAACATGTAATTTTTCTATACATGTGGCACGACCTGCTTCGTGGAGACAATCCACCTGATGTCATTATTTAACAAAGTTATGTAAATCCCAACAGCACACTTGGTTCCCGCCGTCAAACACCAATCTTTATAGACCAAGCACTGTCTGCCTTGTCTGGCCGTAATCGTTGTAAGGGAGAGTGATTAAGGGGGGTCATGTGTCGGGGATTGACCTGGGTAGCTGTGTGTGTCATGAACGTTTTTAATGTTTTCGTGTTTCGTCAATTCTCTCAGAATGATTTGGTTAATGCTAAGATGGGCTTTAAAACTGCCAGGGGACAAATTAAAGTCAACGAACTGTGGTCACTTTGTACTACGAATATCTTGACTGATCATGAAAAGAGAATTTGAAATTGTCAACTACACTTGCAGGTTACTGTATCAGATACTTCGTCTTAACTAATTTCCTCAACATGATGCAAAAGTTTCATCAATGCAATTCATTCGCAGGATAAATTCTCTCCTCAATGCAGCTAGAATTATGAAAATTATTTTTCATACTTGATTGTCGTTTCCCGCGTTTGCGAGATAGCTCCAGGAGCAGACGAAGAAGGGCCGAATTCTTTCACATCCATTCTCTAGCTATCACGTGCATTACACCAAAACCACAGCTCCCTACCACATCCAGGCCACACAGACCTTCCCGTGGTTTACACCGGACGCTTCATATGCCCTGGTGCAGTCTTTTGACAGCACGTCGACCGATGTTTACCACATCGTTCCAGTTCACTCTATGCCGTGCACGCTTTTCACCTTCCTGCATATTCAGGGCGCGATCACTCAAAATCATTTTCATTTTATCCTTTCATCTCCATTTTTTCTACCCCTTCTTGTCCCCGTCACTACCGAAACACACATCGTCTCTGTCAACCTCTCTTCACTCTTTCTTTCTGTATATCCACGACTTCCTCTTCAGCTTTCTCTACCACACTCTTTCTATTATCACACATCTCTCTTACCCCTTTTATTACTTACTCGATCACACCGCTTCACCCCACATATTGACCTCAAATATCTAATTCTAACACTTCTACCATCTTCCGCACATCCTCATCTATAACCCATGCCTTACATCCATGCAATATTGTTGGTACTACTATACCTTCAAGCAAAACCATTTTTGCTTTCCCATATATGATAAGCTGTCTTACTCGTTACTCATCTTGTGACTGACTTGTGCTTTCTTAGTTCTGCCATTACCCACATCCCATCTAACGCGCTAAACCTAATAACTTTGTTTTTCATCCACATTTACTTTTAACTTCCTCCATTCGCAAACTCCCCTAAACTTAGTCACCAACATCTGCAGTTTCTCACTCTAATATGCCACCAGCGTTGTGTCGTCAACAAACAACAACTGACTCTCTACCCAGGCCCCACTCATACCCAACTGACTGCATACTCGCCCCTTTCTCCAATATTCTTGCATTTACCTAACTCACCATTCAATTCATATGCAAATTATAAGCCACTGTGACATTATATCCCTGCTCCAGACCAGCCTTTATTTGGAACCACTTATTCTCCTCTCTTCCTGCTCGTATATACGCCTTATACCCTTGATGAAAACTTCTCATTGCTTCTAGCAACTTTCCTCCCACACTGTATATTCTTAATACCTTCAACAGGGCATCTCTATCGACCCTACCAATTGCTTTCTCTAGATCCATGAATTCCATTTGCAAATACATCCGTTCTCTAAGTATTTCTCACTCACATTGTTTACAGCAAGACACCTGATCTAAACAATCACTGCTACTTCTGAAACAACACTGTTCCTCTCTAGTCTGAGGCTCTTTACATTCTTTCAAACTCTCAGCCACTACTCTCCCATGAACTTACCAGATACCCTCAGCAAACTTATACCTCTGTAATCCGAACACTCACCGCTGTCTCCCTTGCCTATATTCACTGGCACTATACATGCATTCCGCCAATCCTCGGGCATCTCCCCATGATTCATATATGAACTGAAAATCCTAACTAGCTAATCAGCAATGCGGTCACCACTTCCCTTCAGAAATCAACTGCAATACCATCCATTCCAGCCTCCTTGCTCTATCTCATCTTACGAAAGGCCTTTACCACTAATTCCCTCTTCACCAAACCCCTCTCCATTATTCACTTACTTCGCATACCACAATGACCCAAACACCCTACATCTGCCACCATATCATCGAACACATTCAACAATCCTTCAGAATACTCACTCTAAATCCTCACTTCAACACTACTTGTTACCACTTCTCCATTTGCACCCCTTAATGGTGAACCCATTTATTCTTTTGCTTTTTGCAAACTATCAACCTCCTTCCAAACGTCTTATTCTCTTTAAAGTTTACTGATACTCGCTTACCCCAACTCTCCCTTGCCCTCTTTTTCCACCCTTGCACATTCCTCTTGATCACCTATCGCTTTCTTTTTTACATCTCCCAGTCATTTGCACTGCTTCCTTGTAAATATCGCCCATATACCTCTCTACTTTCACTAGCAGCTTTGCTTCGTCATCCCACCTCGAAATATGCTTTCTAACCTGCCCACCAACCACCTTACGCATGCCACACACTTCTCTGGCGTATCCCAACACTGCTTCCCTAAATACCTATCATTCCTCACTCATTCCCTAGCTTCGCTTCTTGTCTAACCTTTTGCTAGTCTATACTCAGTCTCTATTGGTTTTTCTTCACACGAATCTCTTTTCCAAGCTCACTTTCTTTCATCACTTTCTTTACACCTACAACGTTTTCTTTTTTCCAAAAAACTCATTAAATCTTCACCTTCGCCTCCACGAGTTACTGATCAGACCTCTTACCAGCTGCCCCGTTCAGCATAAAAATGATTTTATGTTTTGTTTACCATTATACTGAAGCTCACGACTAAGGAGTGCAACAGCATTCATCATCAGGTTACAGGTTCAAAGATATCTCCTAGAGAGCCTTCTAAGCATCCCCAAATACCTCCATTTCGGGTCGTTTCCTTGATCTCCTCCGTTCACGATTATTCCTGTCAGATACAATCCTGTGGATAGGAATAGCCTCTTAGGGATCAAGTGTCTGTACTGCGGCATCTGGTGCTTCCAGATCAGCCAGGTAAGGGACCTCACGTAATGGTTGGAAGAGTAATCTTGGCTTAACACAATGTTGTTGCAGTGGTGTCCAATAATCCTGCATGGACTTGCAAGGGTCTTCAGCCTCCACAGTAGAGCTGTGGTCAATGTTCAGGTCTCATTCTTGCAGATCAAAACATAAAATTCCGTGTAGTAGTTATTTTCAGACATTCGTAACAGTAAATGATCCAAAAGAATGAATCATTTACAATGTAAATAATATTCAGGCGGGTATAGCCTCGGAACTGAATTCCCCTGTACGATATACCGCAGTATCATGGTACAATAATCAAACGTTACATCGATATTTAGAGTTTTATTTCATCTCTACACCTTTTCCTTCCTCACTCTGGACTACATGGGTAGGTAAAAAGACGTTCAAAGATTCCACTAAAAGAACGAGATCAACGGCGAATTTAATGTCCGTAACGGTAACCAGCTGATGCTTCCAACATGAACAGTTTGTTATCCACCTTATAAATCTACTTCCGTATGTTCTGAAAGTATACGGCTAAGGATATAGTCTTGCTTCATTCTTGCACACACTGCACTGGGAGGAAATCAGATTGTCATGTACGCACAGCTCCTAACAGTATTACTAGTGTGTAGCTTTAAACTAGACATCTCACCACATCTTTGCATGGATATTTTAAGCCTGCTAAATCAAGCACCTATTTCACATTGACACAACTTTCAGTTTATTTCAGAACGCAATACAGAGCTGAATATGATGTGCCATGTTCTGCTCAGGGTGAGACGAGCAAATTCAGGACGCTGTGTTATGAGTAGACAAGTTAAACTCAGCACCAGTAGATAAAGAACCTTTTCAACACACTTTGGAGTGTCATCCAACGATCGTTATCAATATGCATTTGTTTACCAGAGGCACATGACCTGCTTCATTGGTCAGCTGTATCCACACATTGGTCAGCAGTGTTATGTTTTCCAGCCTCGCCAACTGCTCGCAAAAGGGGATTAAAACGGTCGCACCTCTGGATGATGTCACTGTTCATCATCTCATCGGTAATTTCGATCGTGATAACAGCTATTCTTATGTGTAAGCTACATTTAACAAGATGGCGCAATATCATACATAAGTGAAAATATTAAAATTCATTAAAATGAATGCAATAGAAAAGATATGGATGAACTTCGAAAATCAAGAAACAAGAATCACAAGCATGGCGAGAGTGTAGTGTATGTGGTTATAGAACCGTCGATAATACCTGAAAAAGGTTTTGAAGATTTTTCGGTTGGGAGATGTAGCTTGACGATGACGGCTGCAATGACCCTGGCAGAAGATGGGCCTAAGGCCAAAACAACCAACTAACCAACCAACCACATACATAAAGAAGAGTGAATAACATGATATAGAAAGAGAAGTAATCCCAAAAAAGAAAATTGATAAACTGAAGAAAAGACATAGGAACAATTAAGTCGAACAAAGAAATAAAAATTCTCGTCAAGGGAAAGAAAATTATTGCTAAAGACAACACAACTGCAGTACTTGGAACGACTACAATGTTTGAAATAATCTCTAGAGGGAAGGTAGTTCTGGATGGAATGTAGCTGTAGAAAGAGAACACACAAAGATGTCATGATAGGTAAGCGTTAAGAGGAACACAAATGAACTGTGAAAATAAGTAAATAAAAAGATATGATTATGTGAAGGGCATTACGCCCAGGGAACCATTAAAAATAGGTACGGGGCCATCATTCACGACGACAACACAAAATCATCTGTAGAAAATGAAACTCTTAACGCAGAGTGTACAATAGGAAAATTCACTAATGTGCCATTACTGCATAACACCTCTTTTTTCCACAACCTTGAGGAAAATGAGCTGGTATAAAAATAAAGTAAAGATGAATAACACAGTACACTAATCCAAGAAGTTAACCAAACGTATCTCCAAGAACTTATTCAGTTCAATCTTTCCTCCTCGGTTTCGACTTGATGAATTTAAGGTTAACTCTCCAAGTTTATTTTCCTCTGACTCGTATCCCCCGATGACATCACTTAACCTCCTTCAACTTGATGTATGCCTCTTGTATTATACTAACCAAAAAAGTCCTGAGAGTGAGTCAGGCGTATGGTCCTGATAACATCCCTTCTCACGTTGCATGGTAGTTTTTTTTTTTTTTTACCTTCAATCTACGCTTGCCATTTCACCTCTCTCTACAAATCTAAACTTTCCCTTTGCTAGAAATCAAGTCTTGCTTCATCCCGTCCCTCCAAATGGAATCTTTTCCGACCCTCCTACCTACAACCTTATTGCTCCCACTTCTAGTCATCAAGGACTTTGACACTTTCCGTAACTCCCACTATCTTAAACGTTTAGAATCCGAGTGCCTTCTTCCAGATCATCATTATCACCGCCTCTATGGTGCATGGTCTACTGGAGATCTGCTATGTGTCCCGCCTTTGGTCTTCATCTCTTTGGGGTTATGATGGATCTTCTATCGTGGTCCTCAACACCTCCTAAACATCTGACAGGGTGTGGCATAAGTCATTGCCCATCAAACTTCCTTCCTTTGAGCTTCATCTTTCTCTTTGTTCTCTTCTGCACAGTGTCCTTTCAAGTCATTCCATTGCTTTCATCGCCGATAGAGGGATTTCTTATGCCATGTTGACTGTGGTGCCCCTCCGGGTCCCAATCAATTGCCTTAAATCTTAAAGAGTGAGGGAATAGTTTAGGCCCCAAACTATTCTTTCTTTCTTTGAAGGATTCTATTTAATCATGTATCGACGAGTTCAATCAATATTCTTCAACTCACCTTTCTCATTCCGATTTTTCTTTCTTTTCTAGCACGAAATATATATCTGTTCTTTGGCTTCGTTTTGCACAGAATCATTGGATGGAGAAGTAACCCAGTTAAATCTCACAGCTTAGAAATGAAGCTTCTGTCTAAATGAATCTTTGAATATCACTCAGATTCTATCGTGAATTTTCGTAGCACTGTAATTCAACGTTACACTAATTAACATAAACATGCCACGCAAATCGAAAACCTCAACTCGCTTTTTGGAAACTTCAAAAGTTGAGGATGTTGTGTAGGTGCTGAAATTGGTTTCCAACTGAGCATCTATCCCGTATCTGAAGGGATCTCATTCCCCCTTGTGTATCATGCCGTTCCTACATTTGTGGTGTTCTTTTTATTATCATTTCTCCTCTCAATTGATAAAGCCAATATATAGGTAGTATATATATATATACTACCTATATATATATATATATATATGTGTGTGTGTGCACATACATATATATACATACACATGTAAATGCCCATACTTGCTTGCCTTCATCCACACTTGGCGCCAACCCGTCTCGCTGGAAACAGCATCGTCACCCCCTGAGTCAAAGAGGTAACGCCAGGAAGCATACGAAGAA
Source organism: Panulirus ornatus (assembly GCF_036320965.1). NCBI lineage: Eukaryota > Metazoa > Arthropoda > Malacostraca > Decapoda > Palinuridae > Panulirus > Panulirus ornatus. The sequence continues at coordinate 33,903,408 of NC_092243.1, read as the reverse complement.
AAGCCACATCCTATCACATCCAATCTTTAGTTGTCATGTGTGATGCACCGAAACCACAGCTCCTTTTCCACATCCAGGCCCCACAGACCTTTCCATGGTTTACCCAAGACGCTTCAAATGTCCTGGTTCAGTCCAATGACGGCACGTCGACCTCAGTACACTACATTGTTCCAATTCACTCTATTTCGTGCATGCCTTTCACCATCCTGCATGTTCAGGACCCGATCGCTCGAAATCTTTATGACTCCATCCTTCCACCTCCAATTTGGTTTCCCGCTTCTCCTTCTTCCCTCCACCTCTGATACATATATCCTCTTTGATAGCCTTTCCTCACTCATTCTCTTCATATTTCCACACCACTTCATAACACCCTCTTCTGCTCTCTCAGCCACACTCTTTCCATTTCCACACATCTCTCTTACCATTTTATTACTTACTCAATCAAACCACCTCACACCACATATCACCCTCAGAATTTTCTTTATAACACATCCTCCCTCCTCCGCAGAACCACATGCCTCACAACCATATAACATTGTTGGAATCCCTATTTCTTCAAACATACCCATTTTTGCTGTCTAACATTCTTTTTCCACACATTCTTCATCACTCCCTTCAGCAGTTATTCACACAACGCATCGCCTCAAGCCATGCCACCATTAGCGTCCCTCTCTGCCAGATTACGGCTCCCCTCCATGCCGACCAACTGTAAACCGGCCTCATCCAATGCACAGTGGTGGCGTCTACAGATATTACTGTTTCACCTTCGAGCCCAAGGAATAACTAGGAGTGTACACGATCCAGTGTGTTTCTCACAGCCCCGGAATTCTGCTTTACAGTACGTCAGTGCATCCTCCTTCGTCCACATGGCTCCAGGTACATCACGTCGATGTGGGAAATTGTATGTATAGGGAACTACAGCAACACTGTAAGCCCGCCTACGGGAGTTCCCTACTCTAGCTGGGTTTGAGTTGACCGCCTGTCCCTCCTTGATCTGGGTGGTTTTAACATATTTTGTTTATTTTTTTCACGGCATTATATCTTCATGTATACATTTTAGCTATCTTTTTGCACTGTGCATAAATACACTTGCTACACCTGGAACACCTCTTATCCTTGAATAAATACACTTGCTACACCTGGAACACCTCTTATCCTATTACTCTGCCCACGCCTGTTCCCGTAACTTGATACTTTATTGATTATGGTCACATGGGTTGATATCTGATATTACCCTGGTTTTCTTATTCTAGTAATGACATTTGTCCTGATAGCTTGATCCACCTAAGATCCGCATCAATCTTTTATGATCATTATTACAGGATTCTCTCTCCCTTCATCCCACTTTCCATTTTGGCGCCCAAACAAGGACTGGCAACGCCTCATTAGTTTCGTTGCATTAAACCACGTGTCGCTATCATGACTGCAGGAGAGCTCTGGTGCTCGGAGGCTTTGGGTTATGTCTTATGGATGAGAAAGACATCCTTACTGACATCCGGGCCAAGCATGAATACGAACAACAACCAGGTAACAGCTGATCATGTTAAGGATGAAGGGTCACCTGACTCAAATTCTGAGTCTGAGGAATTCACTCTGAGAAACAGAAGCGACGACAGCACGAACGATTGAGGTGGCAACATGAAAAGAAACTTTTCTTGCAAAGAAAGCAACGGGACGAGGCTGCTTGCAAACGCCCTATGGAAATGGCTGCAATCATTGTTCATTCCCAAAGCACTCCCATCATCACTGCCTCACCTGATTTCCCGAAAATAGGACCATATCAGAAGGGGACGGTATTAAGCTATACATAGACATGCTGAAGACCCAGCAGAGGATTACCGACTCTCTAAACGGTTGAAGATGTTTTGTTTCAATATGTTGTTCGAGAATTAAGCGGCTAAGGTTCTTAACCACCAAAACAGATCCAGAAGATCTTATGAGACCATGAAAGAGGTGTTATTGAAAGCCATACCCTTAGTGAGGAGAGGGCTAATCCATTTCTATCAGGCACTCAATAGGGACAACGAGAAAGCTGTCCAATACGCAGCTAGGTACCGTGTGAACCTCTTTGACTAGTTTACAAGATCTCGTATACCGGACACCAGGGAAGGTGTGGAGACCTAATTTTGAGGACTCAATTCGAGAGGTTATGCCCCGAGGCGTTGAGCGCCTATTTCAAGCTAGAACGGATGAAGAATGACATGATGGCTAAGGCTGACACTCATTTTGATGTTTACGGCTAAGATACACGCTGCCAACCGGCGTATCAATAAGTCACAGTAGCGAGAGCTTCAACCATCATGCAAATGAGACTGCTCACTGGGTTCTCCACACTCTAATATATCTCGGCATCAGAGCTATACACAGCCTAATTATTCTCAGCACCAAACTCACACACAGCCCAACATATAACAGCAATAAGGCTATCCACAACCTCTTACTCCACATATTCAAGACATGGTAGGATTATCACCGTACTACCTCTCATGGCAACTAAATATGCCTAGCAGAAAAGTTGCCTTTGAAGGAAATTGCCGCTTTAGCAGGCCAGCTCACTCAACACCCTCGTGATGTTCCACATAGTTCTAATACCCACGATCACTGTAGGTCTCAGCCTCACACAAACAGATATATATTCATGGAGTTTCCCATTTATTGTAAGCCCAGTATATCCTCAGCAGATCTACACATTACACCCACACTTGCATCTAACAGCAGACAGATAACCGCTACCTCAATTTCCTCTCGGTAATCACAGCTGACAGGCATGTTTCCTGTACAGCTTAAACCTCTACAGTACCCGCCACTAAACATGTACTTCAGCCTGGTCACGTGGAAGGGAAGGCAGTGCGATGACTACGTGACACAGGATCTGCACTGCGGCTGAATTGTACGGGAAGGTCTAGTCGCAACGGACGCTTGCACGCCACTTTACACGGGAGAGGTTTATGTTATAATTATGCCTCATCCCATATATGATTTTATGCAGTGAAACTTTCGTGGTTCCAGGTGTACTTGCAGAGTTGATGCTAGCACTCAAACTCCTGTCTCTGCAGGGAGCCTGAGCCATTATGCTACCATACCAACTGGGTCAAACCCATACAATTGTCTCTTGTAGTGCACTCTCTTAATACAGCCGCCATGGGATCATCTGCACCTTCAATTACCTCACTAAACAACGTTACCTCACCCATGCTGGAGACAAAAAGCACTGACGTTGCCACATCAACTATCGGTCCTGCTCTGACCTGTGCAAGACCATACAAGCGAACCCCCACCCCTGCTTCTAGCGCATCCACTGCCGCTGTTCCAGAGGCGAACATTCACTCACAGCATCTGCTTCTGTACCAAAGCTTCGCTACAGGAGTCCGCTAACTGACGCAACCGAACGAGCTTACCACAACTCATCCCCTGCTGCAGCGCAGCGATGCCATGCAGCTTTCCTTCAAGCAACACCACAGTTGTGCAACCGCAGCCAAACACCAGTACGTTCAGCTGCTCAACCGCAATTAACCGCAGATGCCACAGTAATTCGCCACAGCGCACCTCCCACAGTACGACGACGCAAGCTACGTCACACTTGCCGTCATATCCGACGCAGCAGACCAGCCAAGCCACTACTCTGCCGCTTACTTTGATGAACCAATGCAGAGCGTCATCTAGTCTACGCAGCTACAGCAGGTTAACTGTTCAACAACAATCGAAGGAGAGACGACTGAGGTGTTAAGTTCGGTAAGTCCTTGAACCAGAGTTCCCTTCAAGGCAGAACGGTGTTCTCATACAGTAGACCAGCGAGGGGAGTGTCTGTCCTCTTGAAAAAGATGTTTCCCTGCGATTCGCGACTGTGACTGTAACTGTGCTGCGTTCATCTGCTTACCAGAGACAGAAATATGATTAGCGTTAAAACAAAGTGCGTACAACATTAAGTGAAATGACATTATTGTGAACACTGAAATATCTGTTCATACAAACTTTTTCCAGCTTCAGATCAACTCTTTCAAATATGTCTCTTTTATGATGGTTTGTTATAAGCAAAAAAAACATTCATGAAACATGTCACGCTGTAATTAGCTTATTTCGTTACGTTGAGTTCTTTCTCTGGGTATGAGGTAACTGTCACACTCACAGTGACCACACTTACCTCCTACAACAGTATGACTGATTCATTACAAGTTTACATACGGAGGCTTTTACACAACATTAATATGGCGTTTATCCCGAGCAGACGACGCTCGCCTGGGTTACATTTCGGTGTTTCCTAGATATAAATCACAGTAGAGAATATGTGGGAGCATATCACTCATTTGTATTGCCAAGATAACGAGTGGCTTTCAAGGAATTTTTATGTACACTGTAGTTTCAGGTATGAAAGGAGTTTTTAGTGCATTTATATGATACGTTTTGAAAAGATTTTGATTCGATAAAATGAATACACAATTGGGTTGAAACATGACTTTTTTCTAAGATGGTTATCTCAGTCTATGATAAGATAACGCATCAAGGATTCAAAATCCAGTTTGTTGGTTGGAGAACACATGACTGTGGTCGCGTGGCGTGCCTTTATGATATATATTTATTATTCATATCTATCTATTGTGCTCAACCGCCGTCTCCCGCGTGGGCGAGGTAGTGCAAGCAAACAGACGAGGAATGGCCCAACCCACTCACATACACATGTATATGCATAAACGACCACACACGCACATATACATACATATACATTTCACCGAACACATACACAGACATATACATATATACAAATTTATATATTCATGCTTGCTGCCTTCATACATTTCGTCGCCACCCCGCCACACACGAAATAGTACCCCCCGACGAGTGGGGTAGCGCCAGAAACAGACAACAAAGGCCACATTCGTTCACACTCAGTCTCTAGCTGTCATGTGTAATGCACCGAAACTACAGCTTCCTTTCCACATCCAGGCCACACAAAACTTTCCATGGTTTACCCCAGACGCTTCACATGCCTTGCTTAAATCCAATGACCTCACGTCGACCCCGGTATATCACATCGTTCCAATTCACTCTATTCCTTGCACGCCTTTCAATTCATCCTTCCACCTCCAATCTGGTGTCCCGCTTCTCCTTCTTCCCTCCAACTCTGTCACATATATCCTCTTTGTCAATCTTTCCTCACCCATTCTCTCCATGTGTCCAAACCATTTCAACAAACCCTCTTCTGCTCCCTCAACCACACTCTTTTTATTACCACACATCTCTCTTACCCATCATCACTTACTCGATCAAACCACATTTCATTTCTAACACATACACCCTCCTTCGTACAATTCTATCTACAGCCCGTTCCTCGCAACCGTATAACATTGTTGGAACCACTATTCCTTCAAACATACCCATTTTTGCTTTCCGAAATAACGTTTTCGCCTTCCACATATTCTCCAACGTTTCCAGAACCTTCACCCCCTGCCCCACCCTGTGACTCACTTCGGCTTCCATGGGTTCATCGGCTGCGAAGTCCACTCCCAGATATCTAAAACAATTCACTTCCTCCAGTTTTTCTCCGTTCAAACTTACCTCCCAAATAATCAAGCGCTTATTCACATTTACTCTCAACTTTATTCTTTCACACTTCACCAAAATCAGTTACCTACTTCTGCAGTTCTTCATCCGAATCAGCCACCAGCGCTGTAACATCAGCGAACAATAACTGAATCACTTTCCAAGCTCTCTCATCCACAACAGACTGGTTACTTTCCTCTCTCTCCAAAACTCTTGCATTCACCTCCCTATCCACCTCATTCATAAACAAATTAAACAACCATGGAGGCATTACGTAACCCTGTCACAAACCGACATTCACTGGGAACCAATCAATTTCCTCTCTCCTTACTCGTACACATACCTTACATCCTCGATAAAAACTTTCCACATCTTTTAGCTTAAAACCTTCCACAAATCATCTCTATCAACCCTATCATATGCCCTCTCCAGATCCATAAATGCTACATACAAATCCATCTTTTTCTAAGTATTTTTCACATAAATTCTTCAAGGCAAACACCTGATCCACACATCCTCTACCACTTTTGAAACTACACTGCTCTTTTCCAATCTGATGCTCTGTACATGCCTTCACATTCTCAATCAATACCCTACCACATAATTTCCTAAGAATACTCAACAAACTTATGCCTATGTAATTTGAACACTCACCTTTATCCTCTTTGCCTTTTTTACAATGACACTATTCATGCTTTCCGCCAGTCCTCAGGCACTTTCACCATGATCCATACATACACTGATTAACCTTACCAACTTCCCTGCAAAAATCGTTCAAAAGCCTCTCTCTTCTATTCCACTAACAATCTTACTTCTTCATTCCACCACTCACTACCCTTTTTAATCCCCCCCCCCAACCTTGCTCAATGCCATGAACATCTTTTGCGCAAGCCATCACTGCTTCCCTAAATACATCCCATTCATCCTCCTTTCCCCTTACGTCATTTGCTCTCACCTTTTTCCATTCGGCACTCAATTTCTCCAGGTACTTCCTCATACGAGTCTCCTTTCCAAGCTTACTTATTCTCACCACTCTCTTCTTTTCTGAGAAACTCTACAATTCTTCACCTTCGCCTCCATAAGATAGTGATTAGACATCCATCCAGCTGCCCCTCTCAGCACATTAACATCCAAAAGTCTCTCTTTCACACGCCTATCAATCAATACGTAATCCAATAACGCCCTCTGGCCATCTCTCCGACTCACAAACGTTAACGTATGTAAATCTTTCTAAACCAGGTATTCCCAATCATAAGTCCTTTTCAGCACACAAATCCACAAGCTCTTCACAATTTCCATTTACAACACTGAACACTCCATCCACACCAATCATACCGTCAACTGCCACATTACTCACCTTTGCATTCAAATCACCCATCACTATAGCCCGATCTCGTGCATGAAAACTGCAATCACACTCACACAGTTGCTCCCAAAACACTTGCCTCTACTGATCTTTTTTCTCATGACCAGGTGCATAGGCACCAATAATCATCCATCCCTCTCCATCCACTTTCAGCTCTACCCATATCAATCTAGAATTTACTCCCTTACACTTTATCACAAATTCCCACAACCCCTACTTCAGGAGTGCTACTCCTTTCTTTGCTCTTGCCCGCTCACCAACCACTGCCCTTACTCCCAAGACATTCCCAAACCACCCTTCCCCTTTACCTTTGAGCTTCCTTTCACTCAGAGCCAAAACATCTGGGTTCCTTTTCTCAAACATACTAACTATCTCTCTTTTTTCTCACCTTGGTTACAACCATTCACATTAAGACACTCCCATCTGAGCCTTCGAGGAAGATGAGCACTCCCCACGTGACTCCTTCTTCTGTTTCCCATTTTAGAAATTTAGACACAAGGAGGGGGGTGTCCAGCCCCCGCTCCCGCCCCCTTTAGTCCTCTTCTACGACACGCGGGGGATACGTGGGAAGTATTCTTTTTCCCTTATCCCCAGATATATATATATATATATATTCCAGATGCTCTTCATCGGGACGATGATCTGGTAAAAATGGGTTTCCCTGGTCTACAATATTCATCTTAGATTAGCTTTTCAGCCCTTTCCCTCTCCTCATTCTAAATTATGTATTTGTACTGTGTATCATCGTTCCTTTCATGTTTTCACAGGCAAAAGCATGTGTATGTAAGTAGCTGCTTCTGCCGTTACAGAATTGTGCGCCCAGTCGAGACGCGGCCGCGTGAGAACTCAACCCAGCCTTGTGCGTCCGGCTCTAATTTGGGACACTTTTCTGTCTGATCAGCTATCTTGTCGTCCTTCATTTTTAGAAGACAAATGCGGTGTTTAACGTGTTGTCTGGTGTGGTACACTAACCCAGAAAGAGCCTCACCGGTATGGACTCACGTAGGCCAACCAATATTCACGTAAGGGTTAGTGGTGGTGATCGACCGTTGCTTAACATTAATTGAAGGAATATTGAATTCGTAATATTCCATGCCACGGGTTCAACAACCCCGGCTTCCCTCGATCCTTCCTTGATTAAGGAGGTTAATGATGGTAAGGCTGGTGCCGTTGCTATGGTGAAGATACTTGCACTCGATGACCTTCTTGCGGACTTACTTAAGGTGAGAAAGTTTCATTCATATGATGTTGTCACTTCCATGCCAGTGAACATGTATTCATGCAGAGGAGTAATCTCCTGTCCTGAAGTCATGGACATGAGTGAGGACGACATTGTGAAAGGACTTGCAGACGAGGAAGTGATCTCTGTTCGAGCCATCATTAACTTCATCATCGGCGAGCCACTTAGAAGCCTTCTGATAGCAAGTACTTTTGGAAAATCGAAATTACTCAGTAATATAGCCGTCGGGTAAGTTAAGGTATCTGTAAGATCCTATGTGCCCAATCCCTTGAGATGCTACAAATGCCAAAAATATGACCACGGTGAAAAGTCTTGTACTCTTTCATCTCGTTGTGGAAGATGAACTAGCGAGGACCACGTTGCTGACAACTGCACAGCGAAAATACAATTTCGTCCCAACTGTCGGGGTAACCAACCAAACTCATACCATGAATGTCCTCGGCACAAATTCGAGAAGGAAGTCTGCGCAGTTAAGCAAAAGAAGAACATTTAATATGGTGAGGCAAGGAAGAAGGTAAAAGAGACTCACAAGACTCCCAAACTCAATGAGTCCTATGCTTCGGCATTGAAAAGTAAGCTGTGATGGTGACGATTTTCACGTACACTTTGCTATTTGGTGAACCACGTTCCACCACTCTTAACGATTCTCTAAACGTACTGACACTGACTTGGATGATAACCATGACAAAACCTTGTGGGGCAAAAATGACCACCTACTTTTTTCAACCTAAAAAAGTGAAAGAGGACAACAGTAGATTAACGAAATTAGAGAAAGAGAATATGTCGCACGTCTTCGTTCCAGAGGTTCCAATAAGGAAGACTATCCTGACCAAATCTTGCTCAGTGGAATCAGTGGAAACGATGAACCTGAACACCGTTACCTCTTCCAGGGGTCCCTCCTGGTCACATGAGGTCGGTTAGACAAATGTTAACTCACGCATTCAATATCATTTAGTGGAACTGAAGAGGTCTTAGGAAGAGGCACGCAGAACTATCAGTATTGCTTGGTATGTATAGGCCATCCGTTGTCTGTCTACAAGATACCAATTTAACAAACACAGTCTTCGACTGTGTTGTTCTATTCAACTATCACCCGTACAGAAGAGATGCAGATCATAGGGTAGATATCAACGGTTATCAAAGCCTACCTCATACGGGAGTGACTTCAAATTCTACTCTCGAAACCGTCGAATGTACAGTAGAATTTCAGAGCACGTAATTGGCCATGTGTTCAATATACTGTTCCGGTTTCAGTGCGCTTGATGATGAGCTGAACTTTCTTTCGGATCAATTACCCCAAAGTAAAGTAATTTTAGGAGATTTTCTACGCTCATCATTATCAATGGGGAGCAGCCAGAGAAACTACAGAGGGAAATGACTGGTTGATTTCATCATCAATTCTAACCTCACTCCTCTGAACGCTGGTATTGGATCTCGGGTAGACGATCAGTCTGGTAACATCTCAGCTATCGACCAATCCTTGTCATCCCCTGGTATACTTTATGACATCACTTGATGTACTCATGACCACTTCTTGGGAAGTGATCAGCTCCCAATCTACCTTTCTTACACATGCGACACCTCTGTAAATCTTCACCTATATATAATCATCAGAAAAGATGACTTGGTGTCACTCGCAGAGGTTGGGGTGGCGGGCGGCTTCCTAAATTTATTCGGTGATAGCACTGATACAGAGGTCCAAGATATAACCACCACCATCCTCAGGGATGCTGAGGCCTCTATTCGCAAGGTCAAGACAATCTCCACAAATCATAGAGTTCCCTGATGGACACCATACTGCCGAAATGCACTGCGTGAGGACACTAGGAAATGCAGCTTTTTCGACAGAGCACTCACAAGACAACATGCTTGCATACAGACAAGCAAGGGATCAAGCAAGAGGGATAATAAAACAAGCAATAAAGGGACTCCTGGCGTGGTTATGTTCCAACCATGAACAAGAACACCCTCATCAGTCAGGTCTGGTCTGTAATACAGAAATCAGTCGATAATGCCAACCCCCATTACCCTCACAGCTGGACACAGTCATGTATAACAAATAACCCGGTTGACGTACCCAACACACTCGCCAGTAGGTTTTCTGACACAAGCAGTATCTCGGCCAACTATGACCAACGTTTCTTATAACATAAACGTCAGGCTGAGCTAACAATGATTGACCTTGCCACAGAAGGTGGTGATCATCCATACAACAAGATATTTTCCATGAAAGAATTTACTCTTTTCCTGAAATCCTGCAAACGTTCCATCCAGGGACCCAGCGGGATAACCTAAGGGATGGTTCAGCATTTTCGTCACCCTAACCTTTATCTTCATCATCCTGATCTTCCAAAGGGCCACAGACACCTTAAGAAAGTTGATTCCTTTCGACTTATTGCACTGACGACCTGCACTTGTAAGGTCATGGAAAAATTGGTTAATAAAAGGCTTCTTTTTTACAGTCTCGGAATTTATAAATTTTTGACTAGTGTGCTTTCCGTAAAAGCAGAGGCACAACGGATCATTTGATGAATTTAGAACCTAACATTTTCGATTCGTTCTCAAACTAAAATTATATATTAGAGTTTTTGTAGATTTAGAAAACGCCTATGACATCACATAGCGAAAAGGAATTTAAGCAAAATTTATGCTGCTGGTTTAAGAGGTTATCTAACGTCAAGATTGCCGCACAACTTCATGTGGGACACATTTGTCCAAGAAAATTGGGTGCCGCAAGGCAGCGTTCTGTACCCAACACTATTCAATATCATGATCAACGATATTCTGTCTCAAGCTTTCGTCCCTCGAAATCTGAAATACCCACTTCATTCTGACGGTGGTGTAGTATGGCACTGCTCCCATAAATACACAATTTTTGGCAGAACAGATTCCAGCTGCGCTTGAGACCGTTCAAACGTGGGCGATATAATGAAATTATACTGAATTTGCAGTTAGAATTAAATAACAACTCTATCACTTCTCGAAATAACGTTGAATATTTTGATGAAAGATTAAATCAGAAAAGTCATAGAGAGTAGTTAAAACAAATCGTAATAAGAGCTTCGATATTATCAAATATATTTTGAGTTCCTTTTGGGAGCCAACAGGTAATCTTTATCTATGGTTTATAAGTCCGTAATCAGAATTATGTTGCACTATGGCTCTCAGGTGTATGCTTCGGCAACCGACTTTACTCTGGGGAGGTTGGATGTGTTACAGAATAAATGTTTGTGAATATGCCTTGGAGCTCTATCTTGTGCCAGAGTTATACGACTGGAAGTCGAAACGAATGTACCTCCTCTCCGGCTGCGTCGACAAATACTAGCTCTAAAGTGTGGTATTCTGATGGCCAGGAGGAAGAATACTTCAACCTGTGGCCTCATCCAAAAAGTATGAACAGTTTGTCAACAGAGGCGTCAGGCCCCTGGCCCTCAGTGAGAACTCTAGTTATAAAGTGAATGAAGTGCACACGCTAGTCAAGAATATTCTAGCTCCCTGGGAGCAAAGAAAAAAAATGGAAAGACAAACTGGCTCCTGGGGAAAAAAATGAATGCACAGAGGAGTGAGGTACACCAGCACTTACAGAGCACAATAACAGAGCTTCTGTCACATGTCCACTTCTACAATTATGACTTACAAACAGATGAAAACGCTGTTGCAAGTGTGTGGTATGTTGAATGTTCCCTCAGGTACAATTCACCAAACCATACATCTGTTTTTGGGCGAAATTACTAGCTACTGATAAAGCCATAGATACTGTAATTAAATCCAGCCACAATAAAGCAGATATTTTTGTCTGCTTCGTTATCAGCTCTTACAGCAATAAACTCTGGAAGATCAGCTTTAAATGATATTCATAGCAATATCAATCACAAATTAGATTCATGTGTCAAAGATATCATCTTGATATGGGTGCCTGGTCACTCAAACAATTACAGCAATGAACAGGGAGGCACGTTAGCTGAATCGGCCTCAGACCTCGAGAAGGTCATCTCGATTACTCGGGAGATGGGGGTCACGCCTCCCCTTGGCAAAGAAATATACATTTCTGAAGTGGCAACGTCAGCGGACCAACCTGACAACTGAAAATAATTAATAAAACAGGAAATAGAGGACTGGCCAACTTTTATTCCATCCAAAACAGACGAAACGAAGTCGAGCTGTCCGACTTAAGATTATATTACACATACATAACACATCTGGAAACCCATAAACATGAAGCATATGTACCCAGATGCCCTATGTGTAACAGAACAGAGTCAGTAAAGCACATCATCACACACCGCAACAGATATACTGAACACAGGAAAACTTAAAAAAAACATTTAATCAAAAGAAAATAAATTTCGACTTAAAGAACAGTCTTTAAAATAACTGCAGTACGATAAATATGTTGACTGTCTTTCTCAAGGAAACTGAAACAATCAATATAATATAAGGCGATGCATTGGCTCTTCACAGTGGCGGTGCTAGCCACGGGGTGTGGCTGCTACTATTTAGCATGGTAGGGTGATAGACGAACTTTTCACACATCACAATGCAGTTCCTGTGTGGGGTGGCTCTTTTACTGGGGATAATACTGTTAGGGCGTTGGGCTGATGAATCATTGATGTAATCAATACATTTATAAACATTTGTGTGCAAGTAATGGTGAAGGTCTGTTTCTAATCTTTAATGTCATTTTCGCAGTTCCTTATTGCACATGCAGCTCTGCATGCTGTACTGACTGGGTAGTGTTTATCTGCCACGAAGGTACAGCATCCATAAACTCTCTCTCTCTCTCTCTCTCTCTCTCTCTCTCTCTCTCTCTCTCTCTCTCTCTCTCTCTCTCTCTCTTCCTAAAACAACCATTATCTAAAATAGAGATGGATTTTTATTGTAACATTTACGATAGATAGGATTTATAGGTCATTAAGGTATTGGGGCTATAAATTTATGGTCTAAATTTAAGAGGGTTGCAGGACTAGTGACCTTCCTCGCTGATTGCTGGCCATAAAACCCAACAAAGAAAGGAGAAGAAAGACAGACAATGGGAATACTGCGATATCTTACGCCACTCATCGACTCCAGCCACGCCGCCATTGGCGTCCCTCTCTGCATGAGCATGCAACTCCCTTCTCCGCCGCGCACTGAATCTGGCCTCATGCAATGCACAGGTAGCGTCTACAACTACTATTGTTTCGCCTTTGAGCCCAAGGAATAACTAGGAATCTGTAGGACCCACAGCACATCCGTGCATCCTCCGTCCACATGGTTCCAGGTACACGACCAGAGAACTGCAGCTGGGTTAGACTCATGGAATTGTGAGGGAGACTACCTGCCCCTCGTTGGCCTGGGTGCTCTTAGTATATTTTCTTTGTTATTTCGGTTATTGTATATAGATACGAACATTCAGTTACCTTTTTGCCCATCACCTGTCGAGACATAGCAAAGAAAATGAATGATAAATCTGAATACGCTCGCATGATGTGTTACTCTAGATTCTGAAGAGTATAATTTCCACTGCAAAACAGTCCAGTAAGTCACTATCAGAGGTAAGTGGGCTGAGAACTGAATGTTGCAGAATACAGATGCAAAATCTGTTGAACGTGGAAACAATGTGCTTTGATTAATGCCCACATATCATTGTAACAATACTTGGAGGATTGATGGAAGCTAACTATCAAGGTAAACAACAGATATCTAAGACGATGAGAAATCATGAACAGATCTTGTGCTGTCTGCATGACGGAATTTTTCTGACACATATTTGCAAGGGTAGAGAAAATTAGCACTTAAACCTCTTCAGACTTCTACAACGTATTTGAAAAAACTCTATATTACAAATACTTGTGAAAAATAACCTTCGTGGCATGTATGATGAAATTATGAATTACATTAACAGAGAATAACGAATAGTATGGACTTCCATGCTGTACGGGTTGGCGTTTCTGACCGTGACGCCCAGCGTCGAGCGCAAAGGTTTGAATCCTGATTGTAGCTGTTCAGCCACCCTTAAGAGGTTTTGATAAAATGGGTACCTGGCAAGGCGAGGGTGTATATATATATATATATATATATATATATATATATATATATATATATATATATATATATATATCCCTGGGGATAGGGGATTAAGAATACATCCCACGTATTCCCTGCGTGTCGTAGAAGGCGACTAAAAGGGGAGGGAGCGGGGGGCTGGAAATCCTCCCCTCTCTCTTTTTTTTTTTTTTTTCCAAAAGAAGGAACAGAGGGGGCCAGGTGAGGATATTCCAAAAAAGGCCCAGTCCTCTGTTCTTAACGCTACCTCGCTATCGCGGGAAATGGCGAATAGTATGAAAAAAAAAAAAAAATATATATATATATATATATATATATATATATATATATATATATATTTTTTTTTTTCCGCTGTCTCCCGCGTTTGCGAGGTAGCGCAAGGAAACAGACGAAAGAAACGGCCCAACCCACCCCCATACACATGTATATACATACGTCCACACACGCAAAATATACATACCTACACAGCTTTCCATGGTTTACCCGAGACGCTTCACATGCCCCGATTCAATCCACTGACAGCACGTCAACCCCGGTATACCACATCGCTTCAATTCATTCTATTCCTTGCCCTCCTTTCACCCTCCTGCATGTTCAGGCCCCGATCACACAAAATCTTTTTCACTCCATCTTTCCACCTCCAATTTGGTCTCCCTCTTCTCCTCGTTCCCTCCACCTCCGACACATATATCCTCTTGGTCAATCTTTCCTCACTCATTCTCTCCATGTGTCCAAACCATTTCAAAACACCCTCTTCTGCTCTCTCAACCACGCTCTTTTTATTTCCACACATCTCTCTTACCCTTACGTTACTTACTCGGTCAAACCACCTCACACCACACATTGTCCTCAAACATCTCATTTCCAGCACATCCATCCTCCTGCGCACAACTCTATCCATAGCCCACGCCTCGCAACCATACAACATTGTTGGAACCACTATTCCTTCAAACATACTCATTTTTGCTTTCCGAGATAATGTTCTCGACTTCCACACATTCTTCAAGGCTCCCAGAATTTTCGCCCCCTCTCCCACCCTATGATCCACTTCCGCTTCCATGGTTCCATCCGCTGCCAGATCCACTCCCAGATATCTAAAACACTTCACTTCCTAAAGTTTTTCTCCATTCAAACTCACCTCCCAATTGACTTGACCCTCAACCCTACTGTACCTAATAACCTTGCTCTTATTCACATTTACTCTTAACTTTCTTCTTTCACACACTTTACCAAACTCAGTCACCAGCTTCTGCAGTTTCTCACATGAATCAGCCACCAGCGCTGTATCATCAGCGAACAACAACTGACTCACTTCCCAAGCTCTCTCATCCCCAACAGACTTCATACTTGCCCCTCTTTCCAAAACTCTTGCATTCACCTCCCTAACAACCCCATCCATAAACAAATTAAACAACCATGGAGACATCACACACCCCTGCCGCAAACCTACATTCACTGAGAACCAATCACTTTCCTCTCTTCCTACACGTACACATGCCTTACATCCTCGATAAAAACTTTTCACTGCTTCTAACAACTTGTCTCCCACACCATATATTCTTAATACCTTCCACAGAGCATCTCTATCAACTCTATCATATGCCTTCTCCAGATCCATAAATGCTACATACAAATCCATTTGCTTTTCTAAGTATTTCTCACATACATTCTTCAAAGCAAACACCTGATCAACACATCCTCTACCACTTCTGAAACCACACTGCTCTTCCCCAATCTGATGCTCTGTACATGCTTTCACCCTCTCAATCAATACCCTCCCATATAATTTACCAGGAATACTCAACAAACTTATACCTCTGTAATTTGGTAAAGTGTGTGGAAGAAGAAAGTTAAGAGTAAATGTCAATAAGAGCAAGGTTATTAGGTACAGTAGGGTTGAGGGTCAAGTCAATTGGGAGGTGAGTTTGAATGGTGAGAGGCTGGAGGAAGTGAAGTGTTTTAGATATCTGGGAGTGGATCTGTCAGCGGATGGAACCATGGAAGCGGAAGTGGATCATAGGGTGGGGGAGGGGGCGAAAATTTTGGGAGCCTTGAAAAATGTGTGGAAGTCGAGAACATTATCCCGGAAAGCAAAAATGGGTATGTTTGAAGGAATAGTAGTTCCAACAATGTTGTATGGTTGCGAGGCGTGGGCTATGGATAGAGTTGTGCGCAGGAGGATGGATGTGCTGGAAATGAGATGTTTGAGGA
Source organism: Panulirus ornatus (assembly GCF_036320965.1). Taxonomy (NCBI): domain Eukaryota; kingdom Metazoa; phylum Arthropoda; class Malacostraca; order Decapoda; family Palinuridae; genus Panulirus; species Panulirus ornatus. Next base: position 33,887,008 of record NC_092243.1, on the reverse strand, counting down.
CAATGTGTGGTGTGAGGTGGTTTGATCGAGTAAGTAACGTAAGGGTAAGAGAGATGTGTGGAAATAAAAAGAGCGTGGTTGAGAGAGCAGAAGAGGGTGTTTTGAAATGGTTTGGGCACATGGAGAGAATGAGTGAGGAGAGATTGACCAAGAGGATATATGTGTCGGAGGTGGAGGGAACGAGGAGAAGAGGGAGACCAAATTGGAGGTGGAAAGATGGAGTGAAAAAGATTTTGTGTGATCGGGGCCTGAACATGCAGGAGGGTGAAAGGAGGGCAAGGAATAGAGTGAATTGGAGCGATGTGGTATACAGGGGTTGACGTGCTGTCAGTGGATTGAATCAAGGCATGTGAAGCGTCTGGGGTAAACCATGGAAAGCTGTGTAGGTATGTATATTTGCGTGTGTGGACGTGTGTATGTACATGTGTATGGGGGGGGGGTTGGGCCATTTCTTTCGTCTGTTTCCTTGCGCTACCTCGCAAACGCGGGAGACAGCGACAAAGTATAAAAAAAAAAAAAAAAAAAAAATATATATATATACGTATAGGGGAGAAAGAATACTTCTAACGCATTTCTCAGGTGTCGTAGAAGGCGACTAAAGGAGACGGGAGCGGGAGGCTAGAAACCCTCCCCTCCTTGTATTTTAACTTTCTAAAAGGGGAAACAAAAGAAGGTGTCACGCGAGGACTGCTCATCCTCCTCGGAGGCTCAGATTGGGGTGTCTAAATGTGTGTGGATGTAACCAAGATGAAAAAAAGGAGAGATAGGTAGTATGCTTGAGAAAGGAACCTGGATGTTTTGGCTCTGAATGAAACGAAGCTCAAGGGTAAAGGGAACCATGTGTGGGAACATTTTGGGAGTAAAGTCAGGGGTTGGTGAGAGGACAAGAGCAAGGGAAGGAGGAGCACTGCTCCTGAAACAGGAGAGCTGGGAGTATGATAAAGTGTATGAAAGTAAACTCTAGATTGATATGGGTAAAACTGAAAGTGGATGAAGAGAGATGGATGATTACTGGTGCATATGCACCTGGGCATGAGAAGAAAGGTCATGAGAGGCAAGTGTATTGGGAGCAGCTGAGTGAGTGTGTTAGTAGTTTTGATGCACGAGACCGGGTTATAGTGATGGGAGATTTGAATGCAAAGGTGAGAAATGTGGCAGTTGAGAAAACAATTGGAGTACATGGGGTGTTCAGTGTTGCAAATGGAAATGGTGAAGAACTTGTAGATTTGTGTGCTGAAAAAGGACTGGTGACTGGGAATACCTAGTTTAAAAAGAGAGATATACATAAGTATACGTATGTAAGAAGGAGAGATGGAGAGAGAGCGTTAATGGATTTTGTGTTAATTGATAGAAGTGCAAATGAGAGACTTTTGGATGTTAATGTGCTAAGAGGTGCAACTGGAGGGATTTCTTATCATTATCTTGTGGCGGCGAAAGTGAAGATTTGTAGAGATTTTCGGAAGAGAGGAATGAATGTTGGGGTGAAAAGAGTGGTGAGAGTAAGTGTGTTTGGGAAGGAGACGTGTGACAAAGTACCAGGAGACACTGAGTGCAGAATGGAAAAAGGTGAGAACAATGGAAGTAAGGGGAGTGGGGGAGGAATGGGATGTATTTAAGGAATCAGTGATGGATTGCGCAAAAGATGCTTGTGGCATGAGAAGTGTGGGAGGTGGGCAGATTAGAAAGGGTAGTGAGTGGTGGGATGAAGTAAGATTATTAGTGAAAGAGAAGAGACAGGCATTTGGACGAGTTTTGCAGGGAAATAATGCAAATGAGTGGGAGATGTATAAAAGAAAGAGGCAGGAGGTCAGGAGAAAGTTGCAATGGGTGAAAAAGAGGGCAAATGAGAGTTGGGGTGAGAGAATATCATTAAATTTTAGGGAGAATAAAAAGATGCTTTGGAAGGAGGTAAATAAAGTGCGTAAGACAAGGGAACAAATGGGAATATCAGTGAAGGGGGCTAATTTGGAGGTGATAACAAGTAGTGGTGATGTGAGGAGATGGAGTTAGTATTTTCATGTTTGTTGAATGTGTTAGATGATAGAGTGGCAGAAATAGGGTGTTCTGGTCAAGATGGTGTGCGAAGTGAGAGGGTTAAGGAGAATGATTTGGTAAACAGACAAGAGGTAGTGAAAGCTTTGCGGAAGATGAAAGCTGGCAAAGCAACAGGTTTGGATGGTACTGCATTGGAATTTATCAAAAAAGGGGGTGACTCTGTTGTTGAGTGGTTGGTAAGGATATCTAATATATGTATGACTCATGGGGAGGTGCCTGAGGATTGGCGGAATGCATGCATAGTGCAATTGTACAAAGGCAAAGGGGATAAAGATGAGCGCTCAAATTATAGAGTTATAAGTTTGTTGAGTATTCCTGGGAAATTATATGAGAGGGTATTGATTGAAAGGGTGAAGGCATGTACAGAGCATCAGATTGGGGAAGAGCAGTGTGGTTTCAGAAGTGGTAGAGGATGTGTGGATAAGGTATTTGCTTTGAAGAATGTATGTGAGAAATACTTAGAAAAGCAAATGGATTTGTATGTAGCATTTATGGATCTGGAGAAGGCATATGACAGAGTTGATAGGGATGCTTTATGGAAGGTATTAAGAGTAATGGTGTGGGAGGCAAGTTGTTAGAAGCAGTGAAAAGTTTTTATCGAGGACGTAAGGCATGTGTTCGAGTAGTAAGAAAGGAAAGTGATTGGTTCTCAGTGAATGTCGGTTTGCGGCAGGGGTGCGCGGTGTCTCCATGGTGTTTAATTTGTTTATGGATGGGGTTGTTAGGGAGGTGAATGCAAGAGTTTTGGAGAGAAGGGCAAGTATGTAGTCTGTTGTGGATGAGAGAACTTGGAAACTAAGTCAATTGTTGTTCGCTGATGATACTGCGCTGGTGGCTGACTCGGGTGAGAAACTGCGGAAGGTGGTGACTGAGTTTAGTAAAGTGTGTGAAAGAAGAAAGCTGAGAGTAAATGCGAATAAGAATAAGGTTATTAGGTACAGTAGGGTTGAGGGACAAGTCAACTGGGAGGTAAGTTTGAATGGAGGAAAACTGGAGGAAGTGAAGTGGTTTAGATATGTGGGAGTGGATTTCACAGCGGATGGAACCATGGGAGTGGAAGTGAGTCACAGGGTGGGGGAGGGGGCGAAGGTTCTGGGAGCGTTGAAAAATGCGTGGAAGGCAAAAATGGGTATGTTTGAAGGAATAATGGTTCTAACAATGTTATATGGTTACGAAGCGTGGGCTGTAAATAAAGTTGTGCGGAGGAGGGTAGATGTGTTGGAAATGAGATGTTTGAGGACAATATGTGGTGTGAGACGGTTTGATCGGGTAAGTAATGAAAGGGTAAGAGAGATGTGTGGTATGAAAAAGAGTGTGGTTGAGAGAACAGAAGAGAGTGTTTTGAAATGGTTTGGTCACATGGAGAGAATGAGTAAGGAAAGAATGACAAAGAGGATATATCTGTCAGAGGTGGAGGGAACGCAGAGAAGTGGGAGACCAAATTGGAGGTGGAAAGGCGTGCAAGGAATAGAGTGAATTGGAACGCTGTGGTATACCGGGGTCAACGTGCTGTCATTGAACTGGACCAGGGCATGTGGAGCGTGTGGGGTAAACCATGGAAGGTTTTGTGGGGCCTGGATGTGGAAAGGGAGCTGTGGTTTCGGTGCATTATACGTGACAGCTAGAGACTGAGTGTGAACGAATGTGGCCTTTGTTGTCTTTTCCTAGCGCTACAACGCGCGCATGCGGGGGGAGGTTTTTTTTCATTTCATGTGTGTCGGGGTGGTGATGGGAATGAATAAAGGCAGCAAGAATGAATTATGTACATGTGTATATATGTAAATGTCTGAGTATGTATATATATATATATATATATATATATATATATATATATATATATATATATATATATATATATATATATATGTATATATATATATATATATATATATATATATATATATATATATATATATATATATATATACATATATATATGTATTCGCTGAAATGCATAGGTATGTATATGTACGTGTGTGGTCCCACATTCATGTGTATGAGGGTGGGTTGGGCCATTCTTTCATCTGTTTCCTTGCGCTACCTCGTTGACGCGGGAGACAGCGACAAAGTATAATAAATATGAATAAATAATAAATATACATATATAGTATAGCATTAATGGGATGGCCTTGATTAGGGCCTCATTTGCCGGTGCCATCTCAGCTAACATAAAAAAGAAAGACAGGAACCATATATGAATTCTTTAAAGTACCACAAGACTCAATCAAAAGTCCAGTCGCTTTTATAAAGTATATATTCCCTGAATAATGATACAGATATAGGAAGGGGGGACATCAGAGAATAAATATATTCTTTCGCAAAGGGAATTAGACAAAATGCCACCTTATTCCAAAGAAAGGGAAATAAAATTTATATCAGACGAAAGTTTAGGTAAAATGAAAAGTAAACTAATCTCGGAAGAGTTTTGATATCTCCCAGAAGAAAAGGTCTTTGAAAGAATATCAGTGAAGATCTACCGAACTACATGGGCCTAACTTGTTTAAACATTCATTCTGAATATAAAAAAGATAATCATTGATCCAACTTTTTTAAAAGGCAGGTATTATGGCTAACAAAACTACTTCTATTCTTACGTGTTGCCTCAAGGGTAACATGAGTTCGCTAACGAGTCTCAGGAGTCTCTAACAAGAAACAATTCATACATCATGCTGTTAATAATCTCAAATACACAGTCATATTTTAGGCTTATAATGTAATAAGAATTTATGGAAGGCAGCCTCTGACAGTCTAAATTTCCATCACATCATGTTCCCAGCGGTAACACGTGTCTTCCTTGTGTCATGTGTGATAATCACTGTCCTGCAACGTACTGAGTAATCAAGTTATATATAGCTATTGTGCCCAAGCTGAATAACTCCAACCTGCAAAGTTATCGTATATTTTGCTGTGAATATTGTATCACTTCCGGCATAGAAAACGGTGTCATCATTCTTTTCATTTATAAGTAATACTAAAGAAATTAGAGCTGCCGTTGATGTGAAGATATATTGCAAGAAACTTTTTTACGATACATCAGATAACCTACTGACAAGGGCCTTCTGTAATTATCTTACATACTAGGACAGACTTGAAAAAGACAAGAAAAAGGTGACAACATTAATTCTAGGACTAGGGAACAAATCATATAAAAAATAGAGAAAATCAAGCCATCTTACTTATTAGAAGGCTTTAAGCAAATGAAACACAAAATGGAATCAGATACTTGGTTCGAAAACGGAAAAGATTCCACGTTTTGGAGGAAGTTTATGCTATGTATTTATATGTATCGCATTATATGTCTCATGTGTACCTGCAAGTAATATTAATAATGTAATATAAGATGCTCGTCTCTCACTCCCTAGAACGAGAGTCATGAGTTCTGTCAGCAGGAAAGATAAGTACTCGGGCAGTCGACACGCTCCCTCGTGTCTCACTAATCTCACTTGTGTATCTTGTTTGTTTGTAGATAAACTTACGTGTCACGTCTTCACCAGCGTCCCTGTTTCACCATTCCTAGATGGCGCAGTGAGCAGGAACAAGGATTTGTGTGAAAAGACTGACACAGTGACACAAGATACTGCTAGCCACCGCAGGACCCCATAACCGCCCATAGTGCCCATCTCCACGCCCTGCCGACCTGCATTACCTGTGCCATCCACCTGCCCTGAGCGTCAGCGACCGTCTGTGGTCAGCCGTGACCTACCCAGGTGTCCCTCGCTGTCACTGTACCGGCCCCAGGGTGGCACTCTACCTCTGCCCACTTCAGGAACCCGTGTTGTTAACGTGTTTCCCCGACGCCAGTGAATCATTGTCCCACAACCAACATTGCCACGCCTGGCAACCCACGCAAGCAAGGGGAAAGTAGTCGTCGGGTGAGTTCAGAGGAGACGGGGGAGGCAGGTGCCGTCGGCACGTCAGCGCTGGAGAGATTGGCAGCCATGATGGAGGCCCAACAACAGCTCGCCGCTCAGCAGGCTGCCAAGGCTGACGACGAACGCCGAGAGTTGCAAGAACAGTTCCTGCAGCAGCAACAGCAGTTTCAAGACATGATGCAACAGATGCTGGCCCGTCCCACAGTCGCCGAGCAGAACCAGGACACCACCGAGGCTTGGAGTCCTGACGCCACGGACGGCACGCCTCACCACCAGCTGCACCAACCACCACCGCCCGCACCCCACAAGCTCACGTCTAACGTCTCTCTACGCGAATTGTGGAGTCGTGCTCGGTCGGACTACGTAGAACTGCTACAGTTGACAATTCAGCTACAATGTGCACAACTAGCACACCTCAGGATATGCCTCACACCTGACATGGGGGCCACCCTGACCCACGCCGTCGAGGTTACTGAGGACACCGGCCTGGGTGTGAAAGACATCCTCCAACTCATCAAGGCTTACCTTCAGTGACAGCGCAACGAAGCCTTACGTCGATGGCGCTTTGATGAACACCACCAGCATGAGAGTGAAGACTTCAACGACTTCTACGTCGTTCTCCGTGAGCTTGCTGACGATGTAGAGTTGTGTGAACACTGCATAGACGCCTGGCTGGTGACTTGCATCACGTCAGCCAACCGGGACCAATAAACTCGGAATAAACTCCTGGCCATCGACCCTTCACCTAGACTGTCCGACAACCCTTCCTTGTGCAGCAGCGAGGAGTCAGGCTACAACATCGAGGCGGACCTGGCAGGCAAGTCAGAGGCTGTTCAAAAGATGTCAAAACCTAGCCAGAGCTCGACAACTCGCGTCAGCAAGAAACAAGCAGAAGGCCGTTAGCATGTGACGGCTGTGATGCCGCGGTACATCTGATGGATGAGAGAAGCAGCGTCCTGCCTGGGGGAAGAAGTGCTCCCATGGTGACTACACGGGACACTTTAAGAAAGTGTGTCGCAAAAAACTACAGGATTCCCAGAAATCCCGTTACAACAACAAGCCGACAGAAAAAGCTGCTCATTACCTGAAGGAGAATGACGTCCACAAGTCTCCAGCCTACCGTTGAGCGCCAGAAGTCAACATGGGAGTGTTTTTACCTGACGGAACTCATCGTGGGCTCTGCAGTGCACGCCCGACACCGACGCAGAAACGACAGCCATCGGACCACAACAGGTGCAACAGCTTGGTCTCCGCCAGTCTGACCTCTCCTCTCCGCAGGACAAGGAGGGTTCTCGTGGCAAATATCAGTAAACTGTCACCTGTGGCATCATTCAAGGTAATTCTCACCCTGGGAGATGTGTCACGCAACACCACCGTCCACGTATTCCGTCCTGATATGACGCCAGAGCCCTCAGCATCATCCCTGCTAACTACCCCAAGCAGATAAAGTTGCTCTACAACCAACGCCTGGCAGCTGTTAACGTTGATGTCCCCAGCGCCAAGTAGATGGCGGAGGATCGCCAGAAGCTTCTGGAAGAGTTCAAGTAAGTCTTGGTGGATGAAGAAGACTTCCATAGGGAAACACAGCTGCGGACCATGACTGACCTGCCAATGATGATCCAACTGTTTACTCTCCTCTGGCCATCCCCCTGGCCTGGTGAGCAGACATCAAGCAGATGCTGGACAGCAAGGTGCAGCAAGTGATCATCCAGTCACTAGGTTACGAGATGTCGGAGCATGCAATCCCCGACACACTCTCCCGCGCGCTAGTGTAGATGGCCCGACACCGGCAGACCTCGAAGAAGAGGTGGGCGTCACCTGCTTCTTACATAGCTGCATGATGGCCAGAGCAGTAGAAGTGTCGCCACAATCCCTCGATCACCTCCCTGACCCCGTCATGCAAGAGATACGTACAGCTGCTGCCCAGGATGACACCGACCGTCAGCGTCACGACGCCCTTACCACAGGTTTAACCACGAACAGGAAGAAAGTACCAGCAGCACTACAGGACTTCAGGACTTCTGGAGGATACGAGACAGCCTGGCTACTGACGAAGGTCTTGTTCTCCAAGTTGCTCGGCTCTTCATCCCCGCCACTCTTCGCCGCAACGTCCTGTCCCGCCTTCACGACTCTCACCGAGGCATAGAGGCCACGGTCATGCTGAGGCCTATGTGAAACAGGTGAAGCACATCATGAAGACTACCAATAATGGCGGCCTGGATGATGAAGACTTCGACCGAGGACTGATGGAGATACGCAACACCCCCGCCCAGACGGAAGTCACCCATTCAGATCCTCCTCGGTCACCCACTACGCACGCCCATGCCAGCTCACCGCCTCTCCTTCGCTCCCGAGTGGCAGGACGCAGCGGACGAGTGTGATGCACGACAGCTCACACTGCAGCAGAAGGCGAAGGAGTACTATAAGAGCAACACCCACTCCCTGCCCCTTCTCAAGCTTGGCGGACCTGTCTGCATCCAGGATCCCGTCACGAAGCGGTGGGACACAGCAGGGACAATCGTAGTTATCGGTCGCCACCTGGACTACCACATCAAGCTTCCCAGTGGTAGAGTATTTTGTAGAAACCGCTGTTTCCTGAGGCCACATCACATTTCCCTCACTACCACCCCTGCGACCTTGCCAGTCAGTACCATCTTCCTAAACCCGCCCGTCTCCTCCTGACACACAAGCGACAAAGGGACGACAACTGCCCATGTGGAAGACGAGCATAAAGTTCATCTTTCCCTGCTCCACAACAAATACACGCAGCTACCGCTGACGTACGTAAGCCGGTGGAACGCATGGATATACAAGTCTAACTGTATGCAGACTTAGAATAGCAAACAGAATGTGTAATGAAATCATTTTTGGCGTAAAAAGATATCACTCAGTGAGTTTGGATCATTCACACAGTCTCAGGCCGGGTGACTCTCACTCGCTCGGGGTTTCGGGGTGTCGATGTGTTTGACACCAGCGCCAAACTTGGTTACAGGTGTATTTTAATTCTAGCTGACATAATAATATCATATTTCTCCACTTAAATCATTCTGAAAAGCTCAGCTAGAGTTTCTAACGAATAAACATTTATGAATCAAGTGAACAAGGCATCACAATGGAAAAACATTCTTAAGCATTCTTATCCAAGAATGCAGAAGTTTTACATAATTCACAGAACAATAAATTTTACCAGAATCAAAGCATAAAAGATATAAAGATAAATCATAAGGATTCAACCCCACCCACTCGTGTCCTTGGTCCTAAGGTCTCATTCAGTGATTCACAGCCGACGTCAGACATGTCTACAATTTCATCGAAAACTTGCTTACCTTGTTGAGGCCATCCCACATCAACACTACCGCTAATTTCATTTTGGGTATTCGTCGGCTGCCTCTTGTTACGAACACTTGTAATCATGACACAACTGTTTACAGTTTTGAAATGTCTGTACACCAGATAGAGACGGTTTGGAATTATTAGTCATTGCTCTTATAATCACAGGTCGTCACAATATAACACTGAGGTAAACACTACCGATGATCGGGTGCAAAAACAACTGTACAAACACAGACACACTGGCTACATCCACACGACGCCAGTGTTCTGGGTTAACTGATCATACAAACAAAGCTCAGCTGAACCACGAAGAATGTGTTTCGGAAGTGAAACTCCCCTAGATTGCAAGCAGTTTTCAGGGGTTGCCAGAAGTTGCCAATGACGCCATCTTATGGGCAATCTGGTAAGTTGCAAACGAGAACGTGCAGAGGACGGTTAGAGTAGAACTAAAGTAACTCGTAAGTGACGCATCTTTCACACACACACACACACACACACACACAACTGTTTGGCCAATAACTATCTTAAAATTTATAAAAAGCCTCGGGCATATATTTCGTTCTGATAATTATTCGTAGAAATGTGCATGAAATTTCCAACTCTTTACCTTTTGGAATCTTTCGGAAATTTGCAGAACTCGAGATGACTGTGTGAAACTCTACTTTTTCTGCATACAGACCAGCGTTTCTATTCACGTACACTTGATAGATCTGTGCCGCCATCCTGTTGTCCGACGATACTTACAAAACAAAATGCTAGCAGAGTGGAAGACAAGCACACAACAGCCGATTGTTATGGCGCTATGTGACCGCTGAGGTAGGAACCAAAAGATACCAGATATCGCTTTCACGCTAAACTGGTATCATACAAATGTGGGAGAGTAATACTTCCTCAACAGATCTTTAACTGTTGGACATATGTGATGTGATAATCCATTAGTCCTTTCATTTCCAGGTGCATAAGCACTGATAATCACCCACCTCTCGTAACCCGCCTTCATATTTACCCACATCAGACTGGGGTAAACGCATATGACACGTATGAATGCTCGTGATTCATACCATAACAAGAATTACGCTTGCGTGTATTAAAAACCGTAAGAGAGTTGATTATGGATTTTGTGATGTGGTTCAAGGAAGTGAAGCCATGGCAGAAATGTTAAATGTTTTCTATTAATTAATGATGAACTTTCAAGGCACAACCTATATTCCCGTTCAAGTCCAAGTATCAGCAGAGAATATTTTGCATGATGACATGCAAAATGTTGATGTTCACGTCCAAGATATATAGTGTTCAGTGAAATGAAAGTAGATAAAATGACAGCTGCTAATCAGTTTCATCCAAGAACAATAAAGAAAGCAAAACATGATCTGAAATCAAACTTGATTGCTCTTGTCAATAAGTCACTTACAACAGGAAAAAGTTTCAGAAAGTGAAAATTTACCAATGTAACATCGATCTTCAGTAAAGGTGATATGACTTTGCCTGGAGATTATCATCTTATCTGGTCCTCCATAACTGGAAATCTTATGGAAACCATCATTGGAGACAAAGCTAGACGATCACCACTTACACAACGATTGGTCTGTACAATGGTTTCCATCTGAAATATTGTGCCACAAACCTATCTGAAAACTTGTACGGTTAGTGTGATGAGAATGAAGCAGTTGATGTCGTCTGTGTCGATATTCAGAAAGTGTTCAATAAAATCCAGCATTAGAGATTACTATGTAAAGTCACACAGTGCTAATGGAGTTGTACGTTTGTGGATAGAAAATTGGTTGACTGATCGAAAGAAAAGAAAAGCTGTTAACAGTCAAGTGTTGAGCCACAAAAATCAGTCTCAAAACCAGTTTTCTTTTTCACATACATCAGCACCATTTGATAATGGGCTGCATTATAAGACATCAATAATTCGCAGACTATACTACGCTGAAAATGAGGTTGCAGAAGATGTAAAGCGTCTACAGATACAAGGTTGACGTAGGCAAACTGATGGATTGGGCTAACTGGAGGTATGTTAATCTTATCATAGATAAATACAAAGTTTTACAAATCCATATCAGGAACGAGAAGGCAACATGTTGAACAGCAAATGATATATCAAGAAGAAAGCTTATCTCTAATGATATCTGAGAGTTGCGACAAAATACCAGATTTTAGACTTGCAAATTTTAAAGATCTTCGCATCGCTCTTGACATGTAAACATGCGATGATATTATGAATAAAAGCTATATGGAGGTCGCTTGGGATAGCTTCAGTTAGACGTTCAAAACTCTGGAGGAAACATTGTGCCAACACGTAGTCGACGGTCTTTTTCCAACGTGAAACCAAATTCGTGGAACGGTGACGCAAAGAAATGTCTGCCGTCAAAAAAACCAGCACATAAGAAACTTAGAGAGACCACTGACCAACTTGATGGAGAAAATTATGAAAGTCTGCGTAGAGAAAACTAAGAAACTTAAACGTCAGTATGAAGTGTATATCGTCAAAGTAAACGTCAGTATGAAGTGTATACCGTCAAAGTAAACGTCAGTATGAAGTGTATACCGTCAAAGTAAACGTCAGTGTGAAGTGTGTATCGTCAAAGTAAACGTCAGTATGAAGTGTATATCGTCAAAGTAAACGTCAGTATGAAGTGTATATCGTCAAAGTAAACGTCAGGATGAAGTGTATATCGTCAAAGTAAACGTCAGTATGGTGTATATCGTCCAATTAAACGTCAGTATGAAGTGTATATCGTCAAAGTAAACGTCAGTGTGAAGTGTGTATCGTCAAAGTAAACGTCAGTATGAAGTGTATATCGTCAAAGTAAACGTCAGGGTGAAGTGTATATCGTCAAAGTAAATGTCAGTATGAAGTGTATATCGTCAAAGCAAACATCAGTATGAAGTGTATATCGTCAAAGTAAACGTCAGGATGAAGTGTATATCGTCAAAGTAAACGTCAGTATGAAGTGTATATCGTCAAAGTAAACGTCAGGGTGAAGTGTATATCGTCAAAGTAAACGTCAGTATGAAGTGTATATCGTCAAAGTAAACGTCAGTATGAAGTGTATATCGTCAAAGTAAACGTCAGTATGAAGTGTATATCGTCAAAGTAAACGTCGGTATGAAGTGTATATTGCTGAAACTAGCAAATGAAACCCTATGGAGTTTTATTTATGTTGTTAGAAGCAAGATTATTATTTTCCAGTCAGTTGGTCCACAAACATCTGAAAATAGTGATTTGATTTACGACAACGAAGACAAGGGAAAGATTTGGAATGATATCTTCGCATTGGTATTTAAAAATGAAGTTACAGCTAATGTCTCGAATCCAGCTCCAACGCTAAGAGAAGAAAACACTTTGCGCCACATGGACATAAGGGTTGAAGATACAATATTAGCACTGATGAAATGAAATAGATAAAACAACAGCCCAAATGAGTTTTATCCAGGGACAATGAAAGAGGCGAAAAATGATGAAGTTAAACCCTTGACTACTGTTTTCAGTAAGTCACTTGCTACGGGGAAAGTTCCAGAGGAATAGAAGCTTGTTAATGTAACACCCATTTCAAAAAATGTATTAGATCATTATCCGGAAATTATTGTCCAATCAGCTTAACGTCTGTTGTTGGTAAACTTATGGAAACCATCATTCGTGATAAAGTTTTAAGCACTTAGAGGACCACCACATAATAAATGAGTCTTAGCATGGTTTTCGACGGTATCATTCATGTTTGACAAATCTGCTCGACTTCTTTATTGATAACCTGTATGATGAAAGTAAATCAGGTGGTGTCATCTATCAAGACTTAGAAAAAAAAACTCTAGATAAAGTTTCACATTAAATGTTACTAACTAAAGTTAAGTCACATGTTCCACACGGAGTTTTGTTTCAATGGTTAGAAAATTGATCAATTGGCCGTAAACAACGAATTGTCACTATGGTCATGCTTCAGAATAGTAAACCGTAACAAGTGGTGTACCAAAAGGCTCAGTCTTAGGACTGGTTCGCTTTCTCAGGTATATTGATAATAGTGATAATAGACTGTATTGTAAGATATCGAAATTCGCAGATGATACTAAGTTGGGAAATGAATCTTCAACAGAAATTGAACGTCTGCAGCTTCAAACTGACATAGACAAACTGATGGACTGGGATCAGGTGGCAAATAAATTATGATGTCGGTAAATGCAAAGTTTTACATGTCACGAAGAAAAAGAAAAAGGAAACTAAAATTACATTTTGAATTCTGTTAGATTGTAAAAGGTTGATAGGGAAAAAGACTTGGCCGTAATAATCTCTGGTGATCTGAAGCCAACATGCACAGAAGCAGTTAAAAACGTGAACAGATTCTTGGATTTATAGATAAGGCTACCAAATCTAAGTCCAGGGAAATTATCCACAGTCTTTACAAAATTACTCGTGCGTTCCCCATCTTGAAAATCTTGTTCAGTTTTAGTTACCCTACTTGAGGAAGGACAGGCAGAATAGAGAGAGTACAGAGACGAACTATGATGATCCCCTGACTGTGATACAAATCCTAATGGGAGGCGACTATATGACTTATATCTATTTAGTTTAGAAAAGAGAAGGTTAAGAGATGATCTGATACAGTCATTCAGAATTATCAAAGACTACGATAATCTCACTCTAACGACTCACGTAAGGATTCACTTGTAGTAATGGTTACAAACTCCTGGGCAAACATTTTTCCCCGAATAAGGCGAAGTACATTTTCTTCAATCGGTTGTTACGATCCTACGTGGTGTAGCGGTCAGGTGTTCCAAACCGTTACGCATTCAGAACCTAGCGCATAGATTCGAATCCTGGTTGCTGCATTTGGTCCACAGTCAACCTAGGTGTTTATTCATCCTTAGGGATTGGTCGATGAAATGGGTACCTGACCCAGGCTATGATATATATATATATATATTCGCTATTTCCCGCGTTAGCGAAGTAGAGTTAAGATCAGAGAACTGAGCCTTAGAGAGAATATCCTCACTTGGCCCCCTTCTCTGTTCCTTCTTTAGGAAAATTAAAGAAAACGGGAGGGGGGGACCCCCGCTCCCTCCCTTTTTAGTCACCTTTTATGACATGCAGGGAATACGTGGGATGTATTCTTTCTCCCCTATCCCCAGGGATAATGTATATATATATATATATATATATATATATATATATATATATATATATATATATATATATATACATTGTGTGTGTGTTAGACTTAAGTAATATAGTATGAGAACAGGACAAGAATCAAATGCCATGTTTAATCATGTTAAAAATTATGATCACTATATTGACTGGAGCAATGCCACCTCAGTTATCAACTCAAACTCTTGTGCCACAAGAAATATCATTGAATTTTCAATTATCAAATACAAAAGGAATTGTAACATTAATATTAGTGAAGGTCTATACAAATTGGATATTTTATTTCTTGATAAAATTTGTAAACTTCCCTTTCTTGTCCACATAAGTTTATGATACTCTTGATGCCAGACTTAAACGCACTTGACCGCCAATTGGGTAGTCACCTGTTTACCAAATGACGTTCTAGAAACGTCTCTTCGTCGTATATCAATCGACTTGATGTGATTATTGCACGCAAGTGCACTTGGGATGTTACCGTGTTTCATTTCCCCTTGGACTCATAGGAATATATATATATATATGTATATATATATATATATATATATATATATATATATATATATATATATATATATATATATATATATATATTATTTTTTTTTTTTTTTTTTATACTTTGTCGCTGTCTCCCGCGTTTGCGAGGTAGCGCAAGGAAACAGACGAAAGAAATGGCCCAACCCACCCCCATACACATGTATATACATACGTCCACACACGCAAATATACATACCTACACAGCTTTCCATGGTTTACCCCAGACGCTTCACATGCCTTGATTCAATCCACTGACAGCACGTCAACCCCGGTATACCACATCGCTCCAATTCACTCTATTCCTTGCCCTCCTTTCACCCTCCTGCATGTTCAGGCCCCGATCACACAAAATCTTTTTCACTCCATCTTTCCACCTCCAATTTGGTCTCCCTCTTCTCCTCGTTCCCTCCACCTCCGACACATATATCCTCTTGGTCAATCTTTCCTCACTCATTCTCTCCATGTGCCCAAACCACTTCAAAACACCCTCTTCTGCTCTCTCAACCACGCTCTTTTTATTTCCACACATCTCTCTTACCCTTACGTTACTCACTCGATCAAACCACCTCACACCACACATTGTCCTCAAACATCTCATTTCCAGCACATCCATCCTCCTGCGCACAACTCTATCCATAGCCCACGCCTCGCAACCATACAACATTGTTGGAACCACTATTCCTTCAAACATACCCATTTTTGCTTTCCGAGATAATGTTCTCGACTTCCACACATTCTTCAAGGCCCCCAGAATTATATATATATATATATATATATATATATATATATATATATATATATATATATATATATATATAGCGGTAATGAGATGGCCTTGATTAGGGCCTTAGTTGCCTGAACCGTCTCAGCTAACAATAAACTAATATATGGTATGATTTACCAATTAGAATGGATGAAAGTATTCCTATAGATATGTTTCAGCAGCAGAGACTTGATAAACATTCTGCTTAAAGTTCACGACAGACATTATTTGCACGTCCTAAGGTACATGAAAATAAATAACATTGTTCTGTTTTAGATATGCATGTATTTCTACTCTTACCACATTGATCTATGAGTCTCATGTCTCTTCAACTATCACAAACAACCTCGAAGGAAACCAATGATCTGTTGCTTTCTGAATTCCTTTGAATTCTTTGTGTCTAAAATCAAAGTAGGCAGTGTGTAGAAGCAGCAAAGAAGAACATAATTCCTGGCTTCATAGATATTTTTTTCGAACTTAAGTCTAACACCAATATCTACTCTGTACAATTCACTGATGTGTCTCTACATGTATGTCTAGTTCTGGGTACCCTACTTGACAAAAGACACACAGATTGGGTAGAGTACAGCGCAGAGCTACCCGTATGACTCGCGTAATACGAAACATTTCTTACGGAAACCGATTAAACCACCTAAACTTATTTATGTAGAAAAAATAAAAGAAAGAAGTCGATTTCATACAAATATCTGAAATCTATCAGAGGATCTGCGCTCATGATATAAGAAAATACTTTTGAGCTAAATTTGTCTGACTTCACACGAACTCATCGATACAAACTTGCAGGCAAACGGTTCACTTCGAATGAGATATACTACGTTTTCTTCAACAGGGTTGCTAACGCATGGCACGATTTACCAATAAGAGTAGATAGATGCAATACCAGATAATTTTATGATTAGACTTGACAATCACTTACTTTCAAGTCCGCGACAAACATTACATGCACTTTCGTAATTACATACAAAGGTTACGAGTATCTCTCCATAATGCATCTGTCTGCCTTCATACGAATCTCTAACTTTCTGGTCTTTTTCATTATGACAAACAGCACTGGAAGTACCCACTGGTCTGCTTCTGTTTGCTTTCCTATTTACCTTTACTGAACCTTTCATTCCTAACTTTATATCCCTGACTGAATTGTGGATACTAGTCTCACTGAGCTTCGACTTCCTGGACTAACTATTGAGTTTTAGTGAACATAAGAGAAATATCGCCTCTTTAGATCCTATTAGATCCCGGTATTTTGCTGGGATCCAAGATTCTCTTTTTCTGAACCTTTGTTAATACCGAATCTCAGAGTTTACTCCATCTAAGAGACCTGTGGGAAACTGAAGTCTATATATGAATGCTGGATCACACTGCATTGTAAGTTTAACGGATTACAGAGAGTTCCTGCGTAACAGAATCCTTCTGGGCTATTGAATCTCATAGAAACTCTGCGTTTTACGAAGTCTTGCTTACACCATTAAAAATCTTGTCATACGTCCGAAGTCTTGAAAAACCACACAGGGTTGTACTGAACCTCATATGCAACTAAATACATTAGAAAGCTCCTTAACCACAATAATTCATGAAGGATACTCGCTGTCTTATTTGACCGAAAGAACGCATTTACTCGACTATCCAGAAATTCAACAAACCGATCCTGAATTCTTTTATGTTGAAGCCTACGGTTACGGACAAAAGTCCACATCAATGCTGGGCCTTAATTGAAATATAGAGAGAAATATGAAACGGAAAAAAGAAAAGAAAGTGGAAGCATTTACAAGTTTTTGAGAAAGCGAAAAACCTGTTTTTTGAAATGTGTCAAGTCACTGCCATTGAGAAAGACATGAGAGGGTCGAGAGTTCCAAAGTTTCGACGTGTTGCCAACGGAAAGAAGTAGTTATCAAAAGGGTCCACCGATGGCCACACAATAACCATGTGACGCAGCAGCTAGCCAAGTATTGCGTGGTCTAGCTAGTGGTGTGGGCACAAAAGCAGCCAGTTCACGGGAGCAAAAACCAAAGTAATACTAACAGAAGAGGTAGGTAACACAAGATCAAAGGATGGTATGTGAGTCGTTGCTCTGTAAAATATTGGATACACCGATGTCAACCATTCAAGTCGCTTTTGCCTGCTAATAGACAATAAGTAACACCAAAAGCTCATAATCCCTTTAAGGATTAAGGATGACGGAGGGACAGACAGAGAAGTAGACAGGCGCACCAGAGGGTGAGTGTAATTTCCTGTAATTTTACAATTTTTTTTACTAATAACTTGATGATACCATGGTTACATAACGCTTGTGCCTAGCGTTGTGTAGATAAGCTCTGTGTGTTATTCTTGTACATATTCCTGTGAGCCTAAACAGCAAGACAAACGTGGCAGCAAGTGAGGCAACACATACCGTCCGTCAGTGTTGTCTTAAGCTCCATTACAACAGCAAAGGCACGTCTGGCTGACCCAGCAGAGCGGCAGCCCTGCCCAGCTTTACCCAGGATTATCTAAATCTCTCTTCATCCAGTTGGTTTAGTTGATGCTGCTGCTGCTGCTCTTATGTCAGATGTGCATGCAGGTTCCTTCGTCAGTTCCTCATATCAGAATGTTGCTGGAGGCATATGCCACTTTATACGATTTAAAGAAAAAGAATTCATTAGTTTATTCCAATATCTAAGCTTTGTGCTCTCTCCCCCTTCCCCCATTCTCTCTCTCTCTCTCTCTCTCTCTCTCTCTCTCTCTCTCTCTCTCTCTCTCTCTCTCTCTCTATCTATCTATCTATCTATCTATCTATCTATAGGTAGTAAGCAACTGCGTAATAAAGAGGTCACTAAACTACAAGGACGTGGAAAAACTAGAACAGGTACAAGGACGGACGACAACACTGATTGCAGCTCTTGAAAAATCTGACGTATGAATAGAGGCTCAGAAAATTAAATTTCTTTTCTACTAAGAGAGGCAGACTTTGCGGTGATACAATACAAGTTTTCAGAATTTCAAATGAATTCAACAACATAAAACATGTAGGTCTTTTTGTACGAGAACAAAATACACTTACCAGAAAAAAATGGAATAAAAATCACACGTAAAGGATATAAGACTGACGTAAAAAAAATTTCTTTACAAAACATGCATTGACCACTGGAATAAATCATCGCCAAATAAATCATCGCCAAAAGACTGCAGATACTTTCGAAAGCCACTTAGTCCTAATTTTCGTCAGTTCAGATATCTATTGAATAAAGACAAGGAAAAAGGATATACATTTTATAATTTTTTTCCCTCCAAACCCTGTAGTGCTGCAGAGGATGGAACAGTGTAGCAAGGCTTTACAGCAGAATTTTTCTTTCTTTCTATCCTGCCGAATTCTATACAGGTTTACTTCACATATGCATGGCTTAACTTACATTCTTTTTTCTGTCAGTCGTTCATGCCAGAGGGAATGAAGGGTTGGAAGGAAGCCACCTTGATGTTCTATCATTGTCTTGTCCAAGAAGAAAAGGAATGAGAAAAGACAGATTTAGGTGTAGACCAGACAACTTAACATGGCCTGACGGGCCCAGAGCTGTCATCTTTCTCATGTATCGCAAGAATTAGCAATCGCTGTGAAGTGAGCCAGTACTTCAGAAGCTGTCAAGTTTTACTCCTTTGGCTCCAGTAGCTGTCTTGTCTTCATTTTCCAACAAGAATGGCAATCTTGTTAACCCACCTGAATAACTTCCGGGTCTGAAGTCTCCTCAACTACCTTCTGTATCTTCTTAGGTGCATCTCACTCCTCGTGACGACACATATTTCATCACCACATCGGCAACAGGTAGTTCGACAGTTGCCGTCCTGCAGTACTTGGCTTTTGCTGATTCAGAAATCAGCAAAAGTTGGGCGTTGTGCAGAACCTTGTATATAGATAGCTTACTACTGAAACGCCTGATGGGGTAATTTGCCTTCTAAAATGGGTCTCGGAATGTTGGGTACCTGCCATAACAGTTGACTAATGACAATTTTGGTTATAATGAGAATTTAGTAAATAAACTGCACACACAGCGATGCCAAGAGTTCATCAGACTGAGCTGAACGGAAAATGTTGATGAATTCACTAGCTGATCGGACGGAGTATATGAAGGAAATGTAAGGAACAGTTATTCTGCTATTCCATCTATTTAGCTTTTATATGTTCTGGTAATCTGCGACATTATAAGGCGGAGTGGACTGTCAATCTTGTGTGTTTTAAGTCGCTGTATCCGTAACAAATGCTAGAATTGATCAACAACACCTCTTCCTCATCACAGGACAGATGAATGAATGTAGGACAGATGAGTGAATGTAGGGTCAAAGTCTAACCTTTCAACCACACCATCCGTATAAATATGGTGCTTGGGTAACCTGCTACTCCTGCCCGTTAGGCCGCTCTGAATGGTGAGCGGTGCTGGAGACTGGACTGTGGTGAGTCCTGTTGGGTATAGTGAGGTACACCAACCACCATTCGTACTGCCTTTGTCTCATCTTTTTTCTGCCTTTGCTATTTGCAGTTTGACCTATTAACGTCCTCTTCTTGACGTACGCAGCTCCGACTAACAACCTCTTCCCTCACTATCAACACGTAAATACACTCTTACCTTATAAACGGATGCACTTTCAGCAGTTAATTTTCAGCACCTTCATTAATAATTGGAAATAGAAAAAAAAGAATGAAAAAACTATATACAAGCGAAATGATTCCAATTCCAAGGCTAAGCTCTGAGAAAGGGTGTGGGAAGAGGGTGTATGTGTCCTTGATTCTTTCACGAGACATATCATGTTTAGTTGCTCTCTTAGGGGGTCGCAAAACAGACCATCACATTGATTACGAAAGCGTCATCCTAGTAACAGTGTGACAGAGACTCCTGACACCCTATCTTCGTTGAGTGGCTATCCAGTACAAGGCACTTAACACCTGAGAGCTGGGGGCGTCCAAGCTAGTTTACTGGTTTAGCAGGGCAACTACTCAAGGGTGGTCAAGGGACGATACGCAGCGGCAGCCTCCATCACCTGACTGGTGTTCTCTGCTACCTACGGGCAGCAGTACTGCATGAAACCTTCCGTGGCATCCATTATGCTTAAAAAATGTCCTTCGGGAATAGCGTGCCAGCCACTTTGGTAAGTCGGGTGCCAACAGAAGCCAAGGGGGAGCGGCTGATGACTACTCTCCCACTTGCCCCACATTGTGGAAACACCTTTGCCAGCTTTCGGGGCTGTAGGGTCCACGGGAATCGGGTACATGCCAACTTCTTTCACCAGGAGTTGGCAATACAGCACGTCTTGTCTAAGGCAAGATGGTCGGACGAGGAGATAGAGCTCCTCGCAAGGGGAGAGGCGACGATGGCAGCTGGTCCCTATTTAGTCGCCGGACAGGGACTGAACCAGTGGTTACAGGCGATTGTTCCTTGCCGGGTGGTTGAGGCAATCAAGGGCCTCAGACGGAAGGCATCATATAAGTCCCGTGTTCTGGAGTTGATCCTGAACGTTAACCCTCACCATGAGAATTGGTGTAGGAAAAAAGGTGGCGCATAGTGTGTCGGGTGGGAGACGTGTCCCAGCGACCACTAGAGGCAACACACACGGAGTGACACCCAGGAGGAGGCACCACGCGAGGAAAGGCGTGTGCGTGCCACCTCCGGTTGGGGAGGCTCCACCAATGCGGGAGAAGGGAGGGGGGTGTCCTCGATGAGGCAGAGCCTTCCGCTCCCGGTGGTGGTGGAGAGTACCCCACGGTTTTATCTCTCCCCGACGCTCCACGGGACCCCCAACCCCAATCTGTTGCCTCTTTTGTCGCGGAGACTGTGTCCTACCTCGACGCGATAGAACCTAGCCCTACAAATCCTGTGTGGGGAGAGGAAGTGCTAAATGTTGCCCTCGGGCATCTGCGCTGAGGGGACTGCCTCTCTGCCATCAGTGTAGCGGCAGAGTACGCCAAACAGTTGGTGAGCTCCTGCGGCTCACCCTCAGACCACCAAGATAGTTGTGAGGGCGGAACAGACAACAAGCGAGCGCTGGCAATGATCGCCGGACAGACGGGGCTCCTGTGCGCGGAAACACTGCGCAGGAAACAATGCAAAAAAGTACAGCGGCTTTACCGCACTAATCAGTCGCTGACTGAGGGACAGGTCCTTAAAGGCGAGTGGAAGGTACCGTCAACGACAGTTGGGCCGGAAACTTTCTACCCCTTTTGGGGAACCCTCTGCTCGCGCGGCCATCCGAACGGGACAGACGGCCATTACCGACTGCGACCTATCATGCGAACCACGAGCAGAAGCTCTAGCCGTGGGAGAGGTAGCACACCATCTCAAGGCCACTGAAATATCAGCCCCCGGTCCCGACAGAATGCAGACAAGGTTTTTGAAGTCTATTTCTCGGCGGGTGCTCTGCAAGATGTTTAATCTGTGGATCGCTATCTCTACACTGCCTGAACCACTCAAGGCAAACGGGGTTGTGCTGATACCTAAGATACCAAATCTTACACAGCCCAAGGACTACAGACCGATCACCATCTCGTGTGCTGTAGTCCGTCTGCTACATAAGATTCTTAGCAGCTACATCTCGAGCCTCGTCTAAATCGATGGAGCTCAAAGTGCATTCGTCCCTGTGGACGGATGCCTCGAGAACTTTACGATCTTGGATGCAATCATTGGTCGTGCACGGGTGCAGTCCCATGCAGTGCACCTGGCATTCCTCGACGTGGCTAAAGCGTTTGATACTATTAATCATAGCACCATCGAGCGTTCGATGTCGCGGAAGGGCATTCCTGCCCCCGTCGGGGCATACATCATGCCGACGTACGACCAAGCCTTCGCTCATATCGAAGATAACGGCGAGATGTAGGAAGAGATAAAAATGACGCGTGGGGTCAAGCAGGGCGATCCTCTGCCACCCATTCTTTTTAACTTTGTGATCGATGAACGGATCACAAGGGTTAAGGAATCGGGTGTGGCTTGCAAGGCGGCGGGTTCCCATGGTATTGCGGTGGAATTTATTAAAAAAGTGGGTGACTGTGTTGTTGATTGGTTGGTAAGGGTATTCAATTTATGTATGGTTCATGGTGAAGTGCCTGAGGATTGGCGGAATACATGCATAACACCATCGTACAAAGGCAAAGGGGAAAAAGGTGAGTGTTCAAATATCAAAGGTATAAGTTTGTTGAGTATTCCTGGGAAATTATATGGGAGGGTAGTGATTGAGAGGGGTAAAGGCATGTACAGAGCATCAAAATGGGGACGAGCAGGGGACCTATTGGAAGTGGAAGGCTGGAGTGAAAAAGATTTTGAGCGATCGGGGCCTGAACATAAAGGAAGGTGAAAGGAGTGCAAGGAATAGAGTGAACTGGAACGATATGGTATACCAGTGTCGATGTGCTGTCAATGGATTGAACCAGCGCATGTGAAGCGTCTGGGGTAAATCATTGAAAGGTCTGTGGGGCCTGGATGTGGAAAGGGAGCTGTGGTTTCGGTACATTACACATGACAGCTAGAGACTGAGTGTGAACGAATGTGGCCTTTTCTGTCTTTTCCTGGCGCTACCACACTGGAGGGGGGAAAATGCTATTTCATGTGTGGTGGGGTGGCGACAGGAGTGGATGAAGGCAGCAGGAATGAATATGTACACTTGTACATATGTATATGTCTGTGTATGTATATTTATGTATACGTTGAAATGTATATATATATATATATATATATATATATATATATATATATATATATATATATATATATATATATATGTATGTGTGTGTGTGTGTGTGTGTGTGTGTGTGTGTGTGTGTGTGTGTGTGTGCGTGTATGGGCGTTTATGTGTATATATGTGTATGTTGGTGGTTGGGCCATCTTCGTCTGTTTTCCTTGCGCTACCTCGCTGACGCAGGAAACAGAGATAAAGTATGAAATTTATATACATAATATATATATATATATATATATATATATATATATATATATATATATATATATATATATATATATATATATATACCTATTGATAGGCAAGCAAAAAAGAGGCTCCCAGATGTACATGTCGTAAGAGGGCAGCTAATGGGATATCTGATTATTACCTGTTGGAGGCGATGTTTAAGAATTCAGAAAGTTTTCGGAAAAGAGGAAACAATACGGATGACAAGAGGATGGTGAAAGTAGGTGAGCCTGGGAAAGAGAGCTGTGGGGAGAAACAGCAGGAGAGATTGAGCGTAGAATAGCAAACGTGAGAGTAATGGAAAGTAGGGGAGAGTGTTAGCAACGGAAGCTATGGAGGGAGGCAGTGCTGGCTTGAGCGAGAGAAGTGTTTATTAAGCATGCGGAAGATGGGAGGGCAAGTGAGAAGGGTAGTGAGTGGGGGCATGACAAATGCTAGCGAAAGTAAGAAGAGATGTAATAGCAGTGCTAACAAGTGAGAAGGTCAAGAAGATACTGAAAAAAAGGGAAAATAAAAGTATCAGTAAACTTCAAGGAGATAAAAAACGTTTTGGAAGGAGGAAAAACTCAAGGTAACAAATGGAAACATCAGTGAAGGGGCAAATTGCAATGGTAAAAGGTGGTGATGACGCTAAATGGAGACAGTTTGATGATCGGGTGGCATATATAGGGTATTTAGGTCGGGAATGTATGCCAGATGAGATACCTATGGTGAAAAAGAATGTGGTGAAAGCTTTACTCAAGATGAAATGTGGTAAGGAGGCTTGAATTTCTTGAAAAGAGAGTGACTGTGTTGTTGGTCAGTTAGGATCTTCACTGTATGTATGGATCACGTTGAGGTGCCTGAGGATTAGTGAAGTCTATCCATAGTGCTACTATATCAAGGTAATGGGGACAAAGGTGAGTGTTTTAACTACAGAGTTATACATTTGCTGACTGTACCTGGCAAGTTGTATGGGAGAGTGGTAATTGAGAGGGTGAAAGTATGTACAGACCATCAGCTTGGGTAGAAACAATGCGGATTCAGGAGTGGAAGAGAATGTGTGGATCAGGTGTGTGCCAAATTTGAAGACTGTATGCGAGAAATACTTCGAGAAACAGAAGAATTTGTATGTGGCATTTATGGATACGGAGAAAGCATATGATAGGTTTCACAGAAATGCCTCATGGAAGGTCTTATGTGTATATGGTGTGGGAAGGCAGATACTAAAAGCAGTGAGAAGTTTTTATCAAGTGTGTAAGGCGTGTGTGCGAGGAGGCAGAGGTATGATATTGTGGTTCCAGGTGAAGGTTCGTATGCGGCAAGGGTGTGTGATGTCACCGTGGTTATCTAATTTGCTTATGGATAGTGTGGTGAGGGATGTAAATGCAAGAGTTTTGGAAAGAAGGGTACGTATGCAGTGTGTAAGGGATGAGGGGACCTGGGAAGTGAGTCAGTTGTTATTTGGTGTTGAAAAAAGGCTGGTAAAAAACTGTATAAGTTGGTGTTTCAGTTTAGGAAAGTATATGGAGGGGGGAAAGTGAGAGTACATGTGAATGAAAACAAGGTTATCAAGCTAAGCAAGGCAAAGGAAGAGGCTGGTTGGGTTGTAGGTTTAAATGAAGAAATTTCGAAAGAAGGCAAACGTTTCAGATGCCTGGGAGTGGACATGTCAGCGAATGGAACCATGAAGACGGCACTGAGTCATAGGTGAGTGATAGGGCGAAGTTTCTGGGAAGAATAAGGAATGTATGGAAAGAGACATGGTTATCTGGGAGAGCCAAAATGGGTATATTTGAGGAAATAATTGTTCCACGGTTGGTTATGGATGCGAGACATGGACTGTAGATGATAATATGAGGACCGTGTATGTGTTGGAAATGAAAAGTTTAGGTACAGCATGAAATATGAGGTGCTATTGAGAGCTGAAGAGGGTGTGCTGAAAAAGTCTGGACACATGGAGAGATTGAGTTAGGAGAGGTTGACAATGAGGACATGCGTGTCGTGAATGGAAGGAACAAGGATAGAGGGGAGAACAAACTGTAAATGGAAGAATGCAGTGAGAAAATATCTTCAGTGCCCAGAACCCGAACATGAAGGAAAGTGAAAGGTGAATTAGGGCAGTGTGGTATACAGAAGGAAAGCGTTGTCAGTGGACTGAGCTCAGGTGTTTGGAAGCAGCCGAGGGCAACACGGAAAGGTCTGTGGGGTATGGTTCTAGATAGCGAGTCGTAGTTTTGGTTCATTACACATGACAACCAGAGAATGGACGTGTGGAGATGAGGCCTTTCATCGACTGTTCCTGGAACACCTTTGCTAACGAAAGAATCGGCGAACAAGTACGAAAGATATAAATGTATATATACATATATATATATATATATATATATATATATATATATATATATATATATATATATATATATATATATCAAACTTTGTCGCTGTCTCCCGCGTTAGCGAGGTACCGCAAGGGAACAGACGAAAGAATGGTCCAACCCACCCACATATACATGTAAATACACAGACGCCCACACACGCACATATACATACCTAAACATTTCAACGTATACATAAATGTACATACACAGACATATAAATATATACACAGGTACATATTCATACATGCTGCCTTCATCCATTCCCCCCGCCATCCCGCCACACAAGAAATGGTACCCCACTCCCCCCGCATGCACGCCAGGTAGCGCTAGGAAAAGACAACAAAGGCCACATTCGTTCAAACTCAGTCTTAAGCTGTCATGTGTAATGCACCGAAACCACAGCTCCCTTTCCATATCCAGGCCTCACAAAACCTTCCATGGTTTACCCTAGACGCTTCACATGCCCTAGTTCAATCCATTGACAGGACGTCGAACCCAGTATACTACATCATTCCAATTCACTCTATTCCTTGCACACCTTTCACCCTCCTGTATGTTCAGATCCCTCAAAATCTTTCTCACTCTATCTTTCCACCT
Organism: Panulirus ornatus; assembly: GCF_036320965.1. Classification (NCBI taxonomy): domain Eukaryota; kingdom Metazoa; phylum Arthropoda; class Malacostraca; order Decapoda; family Palinuridae; genus Panulirus; species Panulirus ornatus. Next base: position 33,860,410 of record NC_092243.1, on the reverse strand, counting down.
CCAGTTTGGTGTCCCACTTCTCCTCGTCCCTCCACCTCTGACACATATATCCTCTTTGTCAATCTTTCTTCACTCATTCTCTCAATGTGACCAAACCATTTCAATAACTTCTTCTGCTTTCTCAACCACACTCTTCTTATTACCACACATCTCTCTTACTCTTTCATTACTTGATCAAACCACCTCACACCACATTAGTGCTTAAGCATCTCATTTCCAACACATCCACCCTCCTTCGCACAATCCTATCTGTAGCCCATGCCTCAAAACCATATAACATTACTGGAACCATTATTCCTTCAAACATACCCATTTTTTCTTTCCGAGGCAACGTTCTCGCCTTCCACACATTCTTCAACGCTCCCAAAACCTTCGCCCCCTCACCCACCCTCTGACATACTTCCGTTTCCATGGTTTCATCCGCTGCCAAATCCACTCCCAGATATCTAAAACACTTCACTGCCTCCAGTTTTTTTCCATTCACACTTACCTTCCAATTTACTTGTCCCTCAGCCCTACTGAATTAAATAACCTTGCTCTTATTCATATTTGCTCTCAGCTTTCTTCTTTTACACACTTTACCACACTCAGTCACCAACTTTTGCAGTTTCTCACCCGAATCAGCCACCAGCGATGTATCATCAGCGAACAACGACTGACTCACTTCCCAAGCCCTCTCATCCAGAAAAAACTGCATACTTGCCCCTCTATCCAAAACTTTTTCTTTCACCTCCCTAACAACCTAATCCATAAACAAATTAAACAACCATGGAGACATCACGCACCAACATTCAGTGGTAAGCAATGACTTTCCTGTCCCCCTACTCGTACACATGCCTTACATCTTCGATAAAAACTTTTCACTGCTTCTAGCAACTTACTATCCACATCATATACTCTTAATACATTCCAAAGAGCACCTCTGTCAACTCTGTCATATGCCCTTCCCAGATATATATATATATATATATATATATATATATATATATATATATATATATATATATATATATATATATATATCTTTATTTATTCATATTTTATTAATTTATTCTGCTTTGTCGCTATTTCCCCCGTTAGCGAGGTAGCGCAAGGAAACAGACGAAAGAATGGCCCAACCCACCCACATACACATGTATATACATACACGTCCACACACGCAAATATATATATATACCTACACATCTCAACGTATACATATATACACACACACAGACATATACATATGTACACATGTACATAATTCATACTGTCTGCCTTAATTCCCATCGCCACCCCGCCACACATGAAATAACAACACCCTTCCCCCTCATGTGTGCAAGGTAGCGCTAGGAAAAGACAACAAAGGCCACATTCGTTCACACTCAGTCTCTAGCTGTCATGTAATAATGCACCGAAACCATTGCTCCCTTTCCACATCCAGGCCCCACAGAACTTTCCATAGTTTACCCCAGACGCTTCACATATGATGATGACACTAGTCCGTGATGAAAGATATGATGGTGACATTGCAATACAGTTGGAGTTCATACAATGTTACCTAACAAGTAATTTCTCTATACATGTGGCACGAAATGTGTTAATATATATATATATATATATATATATATATATATATATATATATATATATATATATTTTTTTTTTTTTTTTCTTTGTCGCTGTCTCCCGCGTTTGCGAGGTAGCGCAAGGAAACAGACGAAAGAAATGGCCCAACTCACCCCCATACACATGCCTTGATTCAATCCACTGACAGCACGTCAACCCCGGTATACCACATCGCTCCAATTCACTCTATTCTTTGCCCTCCTTTCACCCTCCTGCATGTTCAGGCCCCGATCACACAAGATCTTTTTCACTCCATCTTTCCATCTCCAATTTGGTCTCCCTCTTCTCCTCGTTCCCTCCACCTCCGACACATATATTCTCTTGGTCAATCTTTAATCACTCATTCTCTCCATGTGACCAAACCATTTCAAAACACCCTCTTCTGCTCTCTCAACCACGCTCTTTTTATTCCACACATCTCTCTTACCCTTACGTTACTTACTCGATCAAACCACCTCACACCACACATTGTCCTCAAACATCTCATTTCCAGCACATCCATCCTCCTGCGCACAACTCTATCCATAGTCCACGCCTCGCAACCATACAACATTGTTGGAACCACTATTCCTTCAAACATACCCATTTTTGCTTTCCGAGATAATGTTCTCGACTTCCACACATTCTTCAAGGCTCCCAGAATTTTCGCCCCCTCCCCCACCCTATGATCCACTTCCGCTTCCATGGTTCCATCCGCTGCCAGATCCACTCCCAGATACCTAAAACACTTCACTTCCTCCAGTTTTTCTCCATTCAAACTCACCTCCCAATTGAATTGACCCTCAACCCTACTGTACCTAATAACCTTGCTCGTATTCACATTTACTCTTAACTTTCTTCTTTCACACAATTTACCAAACTCAGTCACCAGCTTCTGCAGTTTCTCACATGAATCAGCCACCAGCGCTGTATCATCAGCGAACAACAACTGACTCACTTCCCAAGCTCTCTCATCCCCAACAGACTTCATACTTGCCCCTCTTTCCAAAACTCTTGCATTCACCTCCCTAACAACCCCATCCATAAACAAATTAAACAACCATGGAGACATCACACACCCCTGCCGCAAACCTACATTCACTATATATATATATATATATATAGTGAGGTGAATGCAAGAGTTTTGGAAAGAGGGGCAAGTGTGCAGTCTATTGTGGATGAGAGAGCTTGGGAAGTGAGTCATTTGTTGCTCGCTGATGATGCAGCTCTGGTGGTTGATTCGGGTGAGAAACTGCAGAAGCTGGTGACTGAGTTTGGTAAAGTCTGTGAAACTAAAAACCTGAGAGTAAATGTGAATAAGAGCAAGGTTATTAGGTACAGTAGGGTTGACGGACAAGTCAACTGGAAGGTAAGTTTAAATAGAGAAAAACTGGAGGAAAAAAAGTGTTTTAGATATCTGGGAATGGATTTGACAGCGGATGGAACCATGCAGGCGGAAGTGAATCATAGGGTCGGGAAGGGGGCGAAAGTTCTGGGAGCGTTGAAGAATGTTTATAAGTCGAGAACGTTATCTCGGAAAGCACAAATGGGTATGTTTGAGGGAATAGTGGTTCCAACAATCTTACATGGATGCGAGGCGTAAGCTATAGATAAGAGTTGGGCGAAAATGGGTGGATGTGTTGGAAATGAGATGCTTGAGGACAATATGTGGTGTGAGATGGTTTGATCGAGTAAGTAATAATAGGGTAAGAGAGATGTGTGGTAATAGAAAGAGTGTGGTTGAGAGAGCAGAAGAGGGTGTTTTGAAATGGTTTGGTCACATGGAAAGAATCAGTGAGGGAAGATGGACAAAGAGGATAGGTCAGAGGCGGAGGAAACGAGAAGTGGGAGACCAAATTGGAGGCGGAAAGATGGAGTGAAAATGATTTTGAGTAATCGGGGCCTGAACATGCAGGAGGGTGAAAGGTGTGCAAGTAATAGATGGAATTTGAACGATGTGGTATGCTGGGGTCGACGTGTTGTCAGTGGATTGAACCAGGGCATGTGAAGCGTCTGGGGTAAACCGTGAAAAGTTCTGTGTGGCCTGGATGTGGAAAGGGAGCTGTGGTTTCGGTGCATTATACATGACAGCTAGAGACTGAGTTTGAACGAATGTGGCCTTTGTTGGCTTTCCCTAGCGCTACCTCGCGCACATGCGGGCGGAGGGGGTTGTATTTCATGTGTGTCGGGGTGGCGATGGGAATGAATATGGGCAGACAGTATGAATTATGTGCATGTGTATATATGTATATGTCTGAGTGTGTATATATATGTATACGTCGGGATGTATAAGTATGTATATGTGCGTGTGTGGACGTATATATACATACATGTGTATGTGGGTGGGTTGGGCCATTCTTTCGTCTGTTTCCTTTCGCTACCTCGCTAACGCGGGAGACAGCGACAAAGTATGATTATAGAAAATGAATAAATAGATAAATAAATAAATAAATATATATATATATATATATATATATATATATATATATATATATATATATATATATATATGTATGCATATGTATATATATATATATATATATATATATATATATATATATATATATATATATATATATATATATATATATATTATCCCTGGGGATAGGGGATTAAGAATACTTCCCACGTATTCCCTGCGTGTCGTAGAAGGCGACTAAAAGGGGAGGGAGCGGGGGGCTGGAAATCCTCCCCTCTCTTTTTTTTTTAATTTTCCAAAAGAAGGAACAGAGGGGGCCAGGTGAGGATATTCCAAAAAAGGCCCAGTCCTCTGTTCTTAGCGCTACCTCGCTAGCGCGGGAAATGGCGAATAGTTAAAAAAAAAAGAAAAAAAAAAAAAAAAAATATATATATATACATATATATAATATATATATATATATATATATATATATATATATATATATATATATATATATATATATATATTTCTATGAGTCCACGGGGAAAATGAAACATGATAAGTTCCCAAGTGCACTTTCCTGTAATATTCACATCATCAAGGATATACGACGGACAGACGTAGTGAGGACGCCATTTGGTAAACATAGGCATGTTTACCAAATGGCGTCCCAGCCACGTCTCTTCGTTTTATATTAAGTGACTGTTATATTTCTCTCTTCTGTCTCCCCTGATGATGTGATTATTACACGAAAGCGCACTTGGGAACTTATCGTGTTTTATTTTCCCCGTGCACTGAAACGAATATACTTGATCACGTGCAAGATTGTCATTCCTTCCAATATATAATAGTTTGATCGAAAAAGTAATGAAAGGGTAAGAGAGATGTGCGGTAATAAGAAGAGTTAGGTTGAGAGAGCAGAAGAGGGTGTATTGAAATGGTTTGGTCACATTTAGAGAATGCGTGAGGAAAAATTGACAAAGAGAATATATGTGTCAGAGGTGGAGGGAATGAGAAGTGAGACATCAAATTGGAGGTAGAAGGATGGAGTGAAAAAGATTTTGCGGGATCTGTGCCTGAACATACAGGAGGGTGAAAGGCGTGCAAGGAATAGAGTGAACGGGAACAAATGTGGTATACTGGGGTCGACATCCTATCAATGGATTGAAGCAGGGCATGTGAAGTGTCTGGGGTAAACCATGGAAAGTTTTGCGAGGCCTGGATGTGGAATAAGGAGGTGTGGCTTCGGTGCATTATACATGACAGCTAGAGACTGAGTGTGAACGAATGTGTCCTTTGTTGTCTTTTCCTAGCGCTACCTAGTGCGCATGCGGGGGAGGGGGTTGCCATTGCATATGTGACAGGGTACGGCGACGGAAATAAATAAAGGCAGAAAGTATGAATTGTGTACATGTGTATATATGTATATGTCCGTGAATGTATATATATGTATATGCTGAAATGTATAGGTATGTATATGTGTGTGTGTGTGAACGTGTATATATATGCATGTGTATGAGGGTGCGTTGGGCCATTCCTTCGTCTGTTTCTTTGCGCTACCTTTCGCTAACGCGGGAGACTGCGAAAAAGTATGATAGAAAAAAAAAAGAGAAGAGGTAGTAAAAGCTTTGCGGAAGATGAAAGCCGGAAAGACAGCGGGTTTGGATGGTTTTGCAGTGGAATCTATTAAAAAGAGGGTGACTGTGGTGTTGACTGGTTGGTAAGGATATACAATGTATGTATGGCTCATGGGAAGGTGCCTGAGGATTGGCGGAATGCATGCATATTCCCATTGTACAAAGGCAAAGAGGATAAGAGTGAGTGCTCAGATTACAGAGGTATAGGTTTGTTGAGTATTCCTGGTCAATTATATGAGAGGGTATTGATTGAGAGGGTGAAGGCATATACAGAGCATCAGATGGGGGAAGAGCAGTGTGGTTTCAGAAGTGGTAGAGGATGTGTGGATCAGATGTTTGCTTTGAAGAATGCGTGTGAGAAATACTTAGAAAAGGAAATAGATTTGTATGTAGCATTCATGGATCTGGAGAAGGCATATGATAGAGTTGATGGAGATGCTCTGTGGAAGGTATTATGAATATATGGTGTGGGAGGAAAGTTGTTAGATGCAGTGAAAAGTTTTTATCGAGGATGTAAGGCATGTGTACGTGTAGGAAGAGAGGAAAGTACTTGGTTTTCAGTGAATGTAGGTTTGCGGCAGGGGTGTGAGATGTGTCCATGGTTGTTTAATTTGTTTATGGATGGGGTTGTTTGGAAGGTGAATACAAGAGTTTTGGGAAGAGGGGCAAGTATACAGTCTGTTGTAGATGAGAGAGCTTGGGAAGTGAGTCAGTTGTTATTCGCTGATGATACAGCGCTGGTGACTGATTCATGTGAGAAACTGCAGAAGCTGATGACTGAGTTTGATAAAGTGTGTGAAAGAAGAAAGTTGAGAGTAAATGTGAATAAGAGCAAGGTTATTAGGTACAGTAGGGTTGAGGGTCAAGTTAATCGGGAGGTAAGTTTAAATGGAGAAAAACTGGAGGAAGTGAAGTGTTTTAGATATATGGGACTGATCTGGCAGCGGATGGAATCATGGAAGCGGAAGTAAATCATAGGGTGGGGGAGGGGGTGAAAATTCTGGGAGCGTTGAAGAATGTGTAGAAGTCGAGAACATTATCTCGGAAAGCAAAAATGTTTGAAGGAATAGTGGTTCCAACAATGTTATATGGTTCCGAGGCGTGGGCTATGGATAGAGGTGTGCGAAGGAGGGTGGATGTGCTGGAAATGAGATGTTTGAGGACAATATGTGGTGTGAGGTGGTTTAATCGAGTAAGTAATAATAGGGTAAGAGAGATGTGTGGTAATAGAAAGAGTGTCGCTGAGAGAGCAGAAGAGGTTGTTTTGAAATGGTTTGGTCACATAGAGAGAATGAGTTAGGAAAGATTGACCAAGAGGATATATATGTCAGAGGTGGAGGGAACGAGGAGAAGTGGAAGACCAAATTGGAGGTGGAAAGATGGAGTGAAAAAGATTTTGAGTGATCGGGGCCTGAATATTCAGGAGGGTGAAAGGCGTGAAAGGAATAGAGTGAATTGGAACGATGTGGTATATCGGGGTCGACGTGCGGTCAATGGATTGAACCAGGGCATGTGAAGCGGTTGGGGTAAACCACGGGAAGTTCTGTGGGCCTGGATGTGGAAAGGGAGCTGTGGTTTCGGTGCATTATTACATGACTGCTAGAGACTGAGTGTGAACGAATGTGGCCTTTGTTGTCTTTTCCTAGCGCTACCTTGCACACATGAGAGGGGGAGAGGTTGTTATTTCGTGTGTTGCGAGATGGCGATGGGAATGAATAAAGGCAGACAGTATGAATTATGTACATGTGTATATATGTATATGTCTGTGTGTGTATATATATGTATACGTTGTGATGTATAGGTATGTATATTTGCATGTGTGGACGTGTATGTATATACATGTGTATGTCGGTGGGTTGGGCCGTTCTTTCGTGTGTTTCCTTGCGCTACCTCGCTAACGCGCGAGACAGCGACAAAGCAAAATAGATAAATAAATAATGTATATATAAATATATATATATATATATATATATATATATATATATATATATATATATATATATATATATACACATATATATATATATATATATATATATATATATATATATATATATACATATACACACATATATATATATATATATATATATATATATATATATATATATATATATATATATATATATATATATATATAATATGTTTAGGTCGAGGTGGTGTGCGAAGCGAGAAGGTTAGGGATAATGATTTGGTAAACAGAGAAGAGATAGTAAAAGCTTTGCGGAAGATGAAAGCCGGCACGGCAGCGGGTTTGGATGGTTTTGCAGTGGAATCTATTAAAAAGAGGGTGACTGTGGTGTTGACTGGTTAGTAAGGATATTCAATGTATGTATCACTCATGGGGAGGTGCCTGAGGATTGGCGGAATGCATGCATAGTGTCATTGTACAAAGGCAAAGGGGATAGAGGTGAGTGCTCAAATTACAGAGGTATAAGTTTGTTGAGTATTCCTAGGAAATTATATGGGAAGGTATTGATTGAGAGGGTGAAAGCATGTACAGAGTATCAGATTGGGGAAGAGCAGTGTGGTTTCAGAAGTAGTAGAGGATGTGTTGATCAGGTGTTTGCCTTGAAGAATGTATGTGAGAAATACTTAGAAAGGAAATGGATTTGTATGTAGCATTTATGGATCTGGAGAAGGCATATGACAGAGTTGATAGAGATCCTCTGTGGATGGTATTAAGAATTTATGGTGTGGGAGGCAAGTTGCTAGAAGCATAAAAGTTTTTATCGAGGATGTAAGGCATGTGTACGAGTAGGGAGAGAGTAAAGTAATTGCTTTCAGTGAATGTCGGTTTGCGGCAGGGATGCGTGATGTATCCATGGTTGTTTAATTTGTTTATGGATGGAATTATTAGGGAGGTGAATGAAAGAGTTTTGGAGAGAGGGTGAAGTAAGCAGTCCGTTGTGGATGAGAAGGCTTGGGAAGTGAGTCAGTTATTGTTCGCTGATGATACAGCGCTGGTGGCTGATTCGGGTCAGAAACTGCAGAATCTGCTATTAGGTACAGTAGTGTTGAGGGACAAGTCAATTGGGAGGTAAGTTTGAATGGAGAAGAACTGGAGGAAGTGAAGTGTTTTAGATATCTGGGAGTGGATTTGGCAGCAGATTGAACCATGGAAGCGGAAGTGAGTTATAGGGTGGGGAGGGGACGAAAATATTGGGAGCGTTGGGAAATGTGTGGAAGGCGAGAACATAACCTCAGCAAGCAAAAGTGGGTATGTTTGATGGAATTGTGGTTCCAACAATCTTATATGGTTGCGAGGCGTGGGCTATAGATAGAGTTGTGCGGAGGGGGGGGTGGATGTGTTGGAAATGAGATGTTTAAGGACAATATGTGGTGTGAGATGGTTTGATCGAGTAAGTAATGTAAGGGTAAGAGAGATGTGTGGAAATAAAAAGAGCGTGGTTGCGAGAACAGAAAAGGGTGTTTTGAAATGGTGTGGGCACATGGAGAGAATGAGTGAGGAAAGATTGACCAAGAGGATATATGTGTCGGAGGTGGAGGGAACGAGAGAAGTGGGAGACCAAATTGGAGGTGGAAAGATGGAGTGAAAAAGATTTCGAGTGATCGGGGCCTGAACATGCAGGAGGGTGAAAGGCGGGCAAGGAATAGAGTGAATTGGATCGATGTGGTATACCGGGGTTGAAGGTGCTGTCAGTGGATTGAATCAGGGCATGTGAAGCGTCTGGGGTACACCATGGACAGTTGTGTGGGGCCTGGATGTGGAAAGGGAGCTGTGGTTTCGGGCATTATTTCGTGACAGCTGGAGACTGAGTGTGAACGAATGGGGCCTTTGTTGTCTTTTCCTAGTGCTACCTTGCACACATGAGGGGGGGGGGGGGGATGGTATTCCATGTGTGGCGAGGTGGCGATGGGAATGAATAGGGCAGGCAGTGTGAATTGTGTGCATGGGTATATATGTATGTGTCTGTGTGTGTATATATGTGTGTACATTGAGATGTATAGGTATGTATATTTGCGTGTGTGGGCGTTTGTGTGTGTACATTGTGTATGGGGGTGGGTTGTGCCATTTCTTTCGTCTATTTCCTTGCGCTACCTCGCAAACGCGGGAGACAGCGACAAAGCAAAATAAATAAATAATAAAATAAAAAAAAAATACATCTATATATATATATATATATATATATATATATATATATATATATATATCCCAGGTTCAGGTACTCTTGTTGTTCAGGGTAGGAGCTTTGATTACTTATCCTTACATCCAGAATTGATGCTTGCAGTGTTTACATGCCTTATGCAACAGTATCTCTATGAAAGCCTAATCTTTAAAACACTGACTACGGCCGATTAAAAAGTCCGTTTACTGATTTATCATTTCTACATGAAATAGAAATGATTGGAAGAGGATTTTCCTGAGCCTGATATAACCTGATGCCTTCATGTGATCACTGTACCTGCATTCTTTATAATTAAATAAATAATTTCCTGTTGAAGTAAAGCGTGGGACGAGAGTTCATTGGCCTCAGACACCAGAAGCCAAGATGTGGATCCGGTTTGTCATATGTTTTATTGTTTTTCTTCGAGCCCAGGACCTCTTGCGTTGTATTCGGTAACGCTAACGGCTAGGCTATGATGACCCCTAATTAGACGCTGTTGCTCATGGATATGAAACGAAGGGTATTCAATTACAGGTAATCGAATATTCATTTCCCTATTAGGGGAGATGAATACCAAGCGGTTAACGTTCCCGAATACAACGCAAAAGTTCCTGGGTTTGAATCCTGGCTGTTGGAGGGCATTATGTGTTCTATGAAAGTGCACGTTCATATGCACTTTATTCGTGTACATATACCGCGTTTGCACAGTAAGGTTCTCCTAAATGCTAACTGCTGGTAATGTGATCTTGATGGGATATGATCGGTATAGAACCAGTTGCTCATGGATGTGAGACGAAGGGT